>NC_042617.1:248345346-248539590 GCF_901001135.1 Rhinatrema bivittatum | reverse complement strand
GTATCTTTTTCCTACCAACAAGCAGGCATTTCACTACAACTCTGTGTGTAACCACACTCTGTTGCGTCTGTCCCGGCCTTCATAGCTTCCCCTTGGCCGCTGCTGCTTGTACAAATTTATCAGGCTGCAATCTGGAGTTCTTTCCATACCTTCGCAGCCCATTATTGCTTAGATATGACTAGCCGTCATGCTCCATGTTTGGCCAGTCCGTCTACTCTTATTCTTTTCGGTTGCACTACCCAATATCCTTCCATCAACCCGTTAAGGGTTTCTGGATGCCCTCCGATCCAAATTCCACCCCCGTCATTGCGCTTTTCGCGCATCTTGGGTGCATTTGGTGCACTCTCGGGCATCCTCAGCTCGGTACTCACCCATATGTGAGGACTACCATCCTGCTTGTCCTGTGAGAAAGCAAGTGTTGCTTACCTGTAACAGGTGTTCTCTCAGGACAGCAGGATGTTAGTCCTCACAAAACCCACCCGCTACACCGCGGAGTTGGGTCTGTGTACGTTTTTACTTTTATTTTAGTTTCGCTTGCGCTTTTAGCTATAAGACGAGACTGAGGGAGACACCTGTGGTTCACAGGGATAATTGCAGGCTGAGCATGCTCAGTGCACTCAGTGTGCCAGTGTCGGTCAAAGCTTTGTAGAAACTTTGACAGAAAAGTTTTCCGAACAGGCCTCCATCCTGTGATGTCACCCATATGTGAGGACTAACATCCTGCTGTCCTGTGAGAACACCTGTTACAGGTAAGCAACACTTGCTTTTTCTGGGTTAGGGTTCATACAACTTTTCAAGTGAAATGCTTTTTTCCAGAGTGTAATTAGTGGCCTCTTCCCAGAGGTTTATTGCACAAATTAAATTAAAATGTCAGAGCTGCTACTTGACCTAGTTCAAGGAGGGAACTTTTAGGCCATTCTTGGATTTCCAACAACCCCATATAGATGCATTTCGGTACTTAAAGCACTGATTTCAAATAGTAGAAACTAGGTTTACAAATGCCACAATATATTGTGATGGAACTTCAAAAACAAGGCTGACCAAAAGTTCCTTCCTTGAACTAGGCCACTTGGCAGCTCAGAAGTGTTTACATTCCAACACCCAGCAAAAGGAATTATTTAAGGTGTAACTGCCTCTATCTGCGTGTTTATTGCTTTTACTTTATGTTGCAGATGATGAAGACTTATCTTCCAATTGCCCTGGAGACTGTTCTGCGGATCATGACTGAAAACAGTTTCTTAACACATGGGAACCCAACGTTTCACAGCAGTGACAGTAATTCTAATTCCACATCAAGCCCTGGAAATCAGTCAGAAAAATTGAAAAGAAAATATGGTTGAGGGATGAGAGTTGCTGTTCTGAACATGGAAACTGAGTTGCTTGTTATTTTCATAGGAAACCGAGCTGTAACTGTCGCCGATTCTCAGAATATAAATGTGTTCATTTAAAGCAGCAATGGCCATGTACGCTCAAGACTGGTCAGAATGATGCGAGCCATGCATTCATCTTCAACCTCTTTGGCTAATTAATCCAGCTAGTCATTTCATTAAGAAAAAAGCTCTGGTGACATGCCATACTGTTGGAGCAATATCCTGTCATCTGCTCTGATCATGGTGGCAAAATTAAAGGGCCTTTTTACCCTTTTTGCTTTGCCTTGCCTTTGCTTAGTGTGTTTCAAGCAAGATTTGCCCAGTTTCACTCCAGTCTTTTTCTAAATTTATGGAAAATTACATGTAAAAATAAATTTTGAGGTTCCAAATATGGTTGCTGTTCTTTCACATTTTTTCCAGTGTTGGGTTGATTTTCAAAGGGCCACGTACGCAACTAGCAGCAGTTACACGCGTGGCCGGGCCCGATGCGCTGCATGCATTTTCTAAAGGGCCCGGCCACGCGCAGAACCACCGATTTACACGCATGAGTGCCAGGCCAAAAGAAAGGGGCGGTATGGGGGCGAGGTCTGGGCAGGCCAGGTCAGCGCAAGCCGGAGATTACTTCTGCTCCGGAGGATTACTCCAGAGGAGCAGTAAGTAATTAAACAAAAAAAAGTAAGTAGGTAGGAATGAGTTAGGGGTCAGGGAGGATAAGAAAATGAGTAGGAAGGTTAAGGTTAGGGATAGAAAAGTTCCTTCCCAGTCCGCTCCTTAATTGGAGCAGACTGGGAGGGAATGGGAAAGGCCCATCTCCCTCCCATTTCTACAGAAGAAAACAACTAGTAAAAACAATTTCTATCTCGGGAGTTCTCAGCCCTTCTTGATTATCATTCTTCTTTCAAGATGGCTGTGAAGGAGAACCAGGGAAGCCAGGGTTCAAATCCTGCTGATACTGCTTGTGACCTCGGGCAAGTCACTTCATCCTCTATTACCTTGGATGCAAACTTAGAGGGTCATTTACTAAGCTGTGGGGTTTTCCACAGAGGAATGCAACAATGGGCCAGCCACGCTACCGGCCTGCTCACCCCAGGACGCCAAGCACCAACCTGACATGCACACAGCCCCAAGCCACTCCCTGTGCTCCTTAGGCACACGTATGCACTGACCAGCTGATAAAGGCCCCCTAGTGGGGAAACGCTTTGACGGCGGCCAATGATGACATTTAAATACCCCAGTGTGGCTGGGTATTTAAAGCCCAGCTGAGCTCCCAGTTAATGCCTCAGCAACAGGGTCCCTGCCATGCTTGCGGTATGTATTACTTGTCCTACCGGTGCCTGTTCCTGCTTGCCCTGCCTTTTGCCTCATTCCTGCTTCTCAGGCCTCTGCCTGCTCCAGCCCTTCCTGCCTTCACCTTGTTCCAGCCTGCCCTACCTACCTTTGCTCCATTCCTGTTCCTGTCTGCCCTCTAGCATGCCCTCATGTGCCTGATCATGACCATAGCCTGGATGCTGACACCTCCTGATTTCTGCTTTTCCTGATCTTTGCCTAGATTCTGATGCCACTGGATCTCTGCCTGCCCCACTGGAAGTAGTCATACAGATCTTGCTCTCAAACACCTGTTTCTCAAAATAAAAAAAAAAAGCCCCCATGGTAGCCAGTCCCTACCCTATGTCACCGTCCCGTGCCCCAAACTTTCTCTGGTAGTCGGAGGACCCACAGCACCCCCTAGGCTCACACCTGGTAGTGGCCATTTTCCAAATGGCGCTGGCCTATCACATAAATAGAGGCAAAGGCAAAATATTGACCAGTCCGTACCATTTTGGATAATGCCTGCCACCAGATCTGAGACTAGGGGACACTCTGGGCTTCCACTAGACTAGCAGGGCATTTGGAAATTCCAAGGGAGTCAGGAGGGTTGGAAGTGTTGGGGGCAGGCTTCCAAAGGGATTTTTTGTTTTTGAGAAACAGGAGATGTAGGATCTAAACTGCCATTTCTGGAGCTTAAAGTTTATATTTTGAAGTTTGATTGTCTCATGGGGTAGCAGAAGGGTAGAACAGGGGTTCTTGCAAAACTCCTGGAGGATTTTTTTTAGATATTTGGGAGATTAATCAGGGTATATTAGACCCTTTAATTTGCAGCCCTTGGAGTATCGGGATCCATGTTAGCATCCCAATGCTCCCAGGGAAAGTTAGCTACAACTCCTGAGTTACAGCTACCTCTCATGAATATTACATGGCTTGCAATTTTTTTTTCAGGCAAGATGTTACTTTATTAACATAAAATTATCTAGTAATGAGCTGCTTTACTTGTATTTGGGAGGAAATAGCATTCAGTATTTAAAATACTGTGTTATTACTACCGCTAGATATTTATTTATATATTTAAAACCTTTATAGTCCACACTATCACCAACTCTTGGCAGATTGTATACCCTTACAGTCATAAAGTAGATAAATAAAACAATAACACAACATAATAAAGTAAATTAAAAACACATAAACTGATATGAGCACTCCACCTAGTGCCACAAAAGCCAGGATCATAAACCACAATCTTAAAAAACAGCAAAATAAAAACAATTCTCAAAACCATTAATACTGTAACTCATAAAATACTAGTGCATGAAGAGACCCTTAAGTCTAGCACAAGGCTCAACACTATCAATAGTCCTAATGTTGTAGATCTGATGCCGGATGGGCGGAGACATCAGATAGGAGTTAGCAATCTGTTAAGGATCTGCTAGGGAGATAGCAATCTCTTATGCTAGGACTCCTGAGAGGGGAGGAATTTGCATTCTTGTTATGTGCGAGCTCCTTTAGAGGGAGGAGCTAGCACTCTGTTATGGTTAAACTCCTTTGAAGGGGAGGAGTTAGCAATCTTGTTAGGAAAGCTCTGAGTTAGAGCTAGGAGTAGCAATCTGTTGTGTACTAGCTCCAGAAGGAGGTGGAATTAGCAAGCTGTTATGAATCTGTTGCTGAAGACCCCTGGTAGGAAAGGAGTAGCCATCTGTTATCAGCGGAGTGCTTGGTGTCATGGCCGCCGGCCGCAATCAAGTCAGGGCCAGCGGTCGCGCAAGTTATAATTACCCGAGGCGTCGGGTATCGCCGGGCTCCTGCGGGGGCAGTCAGCCCTCTATTCCGAGGCCAGGATCGCAGCATGGCCCCGCAACGATTCGGCTCCTCTCCGTCTGCTTCCCTAGGAGCCGCGCGTGTGGCTGGTGAGTTCTCTTAAAGGAGCTATGACAGGAAGTAGTCATAGCTCCCCCTGAGACTCCTCCCCTGGCTTCCTGTACTTAAGGCAAGGTCTGAGCCTCAGACCTTGCCTTGGTATCAAGGTTCCTAGCTGAGTGTGTTCCTGAGTGCCCTGGTCTTGGTTCTTCGTCCTGCTCCACTTCCCTGCTCCGTGGATTGATTCTTGGCTTCTGACTTCTGGACTGGCATTCGTGTTTCCCTGGCATGATCCTGGACTGGCTTCGGACCCTTCTCCTGATTGATCCTGGACTGGACTTCGACCCCTCTTGTGTAACGAACCCTCGGACCGGCTTGGACTATTCTGCGACTTCGTCTTCAGACTACTACGACCTGCTGGAGGCGCCAGCCGTCTGGAACCCACGACCTGCAGGAGGTGCCTGCATCCAGACCTCTCTTCAGTCTTCAAAGGAATCTCCTAAGGTCCCAGCGGCCGGATTCCTACGGGCTTCTCCTTGGGGGATCTCGAGCTTCCAGGGTGAAGTCTTCGTGCAACAACCACAGCCTGCGGCCTCGCCCTTCGACGGTAGAGACCTAAGGGGATCGCTTCCCTTTCAGGTGGTGCTTACTCTACCTCGGAACAGGGGTTCACCTTCAGGTTCACAACACGTAATGCCCGTCCCTGGTATTGAAACCCGTTTTCCAGATTTCATCGGGACGTATACGCACCAGGTTGTAGGCTCCACATAAGTCCAATTTAGTAAAGATGGAAGCCCCTTGGAGGCGATCGAACAATTCTGAGATTAGAGGCAGAGGATTCTTGTCTTTACGAGTTATGGCATTTAAGCCACGATGGTGAATACATGGCCTTAAGGATCCGTCCTTCTTCGTGATGAAGAAGAATCCCGCTCCGGCGGGAGAAGTTGAAGGTTGAATAAACCCTTTAGCCAGGTTATCTTGGATGTACTCCATCATGGCACGGGACTCAGGCGGTGACAGAAGGTAAGTTCGGTCTTGAGGTGGCGTGGTACCATGTAGAAGTTCAATTGGACAATCGAACCTGCGGAGAGGTGGAAGGATGTCAGCGTTCTGTTTTGAAAAAACATCCTCAAAGTCCGCATACGGAGCTGAAATGCCGGAGGTCATGGTTGCTAGAGAAACTGTGGGAGGTGGTACCATCTTTTTCAAGCAGGTCCATTCAATAAGCTGAAGAGAGCCCCAATCGAAATGGGAGGGTGATGCTGGAGCCAGGGTAAGCCCGGTAAGCCAGGGTGGATAGATTTTTCTAAGACGAGGAATTCCACCTCTTCACCATGGAGAGCGCCAGTGAGAAGACAAACTGGCTCAGTGATTAAGGAAATCTGGCTGGGTAGTGGCTCACTATAAATTGATGCAATACACAGAAGTCTCTAGAGAGCAGGTAGCAATACCCAGGAGGTGAACTAAATCCTTGAGAATAAAATTTCTCCCTGCTCTGGAATCAGAGCAAGGACTGGGAAGGACTGGGAGCCCCAGGCTAACGTTACTGGGAGAGACAACTGAGGAGCCGGAGAAATAGCGCCCAAGCTCAGGACCCCCAACTGAACATAGGCCCGGTAGTTTCCCAGATGGACTGGGCAGGTCTGGAGTCGATGGCCAGAAGCTCCACAATATAAACATAGGCTCGACTGCCTCCACTGGAGGCGCTCCTCCTGGGACAAATGCCCATGGCTCAAGTGCATGGGCTGTTCCGCTTTCACTAGCGAGGGAGTCCTGCCAGAGGCAGAACTCATTGTAGGTGGTGAGCGGGAGCATTCCAAGGTGGACCTCCGGGGCGTTCGAGCCTCCTGGTGGTGCTCTTGAAGGCGATGGTCGATGCTGCCTGTCAGGTCGATGAGGTCTTCAAGGGAAGACGGGAGCTCACGGGCTGTCATTTCATCTTTGAGTTGTGGAGATTGTCTTTGAGCCATTTATCTGGACAAACTATCTTCTTGCCAGGAGAGCTCTGTAGCTAGAGTCCGAGATTCTATGATATAGACAAACAGCATACATTGTCCTTGCCGTAAATGAAGCAGATTGGTGCTTGCCACAGCCTGCCGTCCAGGGTCATCAAAGGTCCGATGGCAGATGAACATAAAGTGAGAAAGCTCTTGTAGGAGCAAGTCCGAGTGCTCCCATAGGAGCTTCGCCAATACCAGCCCTCGTTCCCTGCAGGTTGAGCCCTTGGATACCGGGGCCGGATGGAGTTAGGTGGGCTTCCGTCCGAGGTCTTCTGATGGATGAGGAGGAAGTCAGCTAGGGACAGCAGTGGTAAGAGTAGCAGGTCTGATCTGGATGAGGCGGAGTCCCAGAGACCCGGGCACCAAATGGAACAAGAGATAGACAGGGGGCGCCCCAGTAACAGGCCGAAGCCTGAGAAGCCAAGTCTAGAATGAGTATAGCAGATGAGTTGTTGAACAAGCTGGAATCAGGGCAGGTGGCAGGCAAGGTAGAGCGATGAGGCAAGGCAAAAGTCAAGTCCAGGAGATAGTCAATGGCAAAGTCAGACTAAGCAGGGGTCAGGTCTAGGAGAAGATCAGCCCTGCATAAAAGTTTCCCGCCGCGGCGCCTTTAAAGGTCAGCCCTGTGCGTTTGCGCGCGCCTAGGGGCAGGGCCAAGGAAGACGAGGCCGCGGAACCCTGATGCGAATCATGCCATTAGGCCTGTGAGCTAGAGGGAGCTGAGGACGCTGGCATCGGACGTCTGGGGCGCAGGTGACTCGCCGCGGCAGCCAGAGAGGAGGGACTGTACCACTCAGAGGGGAGAGAGAGTTAAGCAGGGCTGGCAGTGGCCTTAGCGTGGCCAGGACACGCAACAGTATCCCCCTCCTCTAGGCCTCCCCCTTCTCAGTCGAGGCTTCTCTGGATGGGAATGATGGAAATCCAGTAGGAACCCTTTGTCAAGGATGTTATGTGACTGTTCCCAGGAGTTTTCTCGGGCCTGAGCCCTCTCCCAAGATAGGAGGTACTCCCAGCACCTCCTCCAGTGTCTAATATCCAGAACCACCTTTACATGGAGGGTGGTGTGAGGTTCAGCGGAGACTTGGGTTGGAGGTGGGAGACGTCGAGATGGCCACAATATGACAAGAGGCTTAAGGAGGGACACGTGGAACGTGTTATGTATTCCCAGGCTTGGAGGAAGTCAGAACTGGTACGTCACGGCTCCGACTCGTCGAAGTACCGTGAAGAGTCCCACATATTTGGGGCCCAGCCTCTGTGAAGGCAGATGGAGGTGAATGTGCCTGGTACTGAGCCATACCTTTTGGCCTGGAAGGAACTTGGGAGCAGCGCAGCAATGGGCGTCAGCAATCTTCCTTGCCCACTTGGTGGGCTGACCCAGTCGTTGAGTCACTTGCTCCCAGATTTACTGAATTGACTGGGCCGTTGCTTGCGCTGCCAGAGATGGTATGTTCAGAGGGACTGGAAGCAGCAGATAGGGTTGCCGGCTGTGGACAACATGGAGCGGGGAGCTTCCTGTGGCGGCTGCAACGTGGGTGTTATGTGCAAATTCTGCCCATGGGAGGAGGTCAGCCCAGTTGTCCTGCCTGGTCATTCACATAGGACTGAAGGAAGGCTTTTAGGGACCGGTTTGTCCATTCGGCCTGGCCTTTCACCTGAGGATGATAGGCGGAAGTTAAGTTCAGGGTGATGTTGAATTTGCGACATAGGGACCTCCAATACTTCACAGCAAATTGTGGACCCCAGTCTGACATGATCTCCTGTGAGAGACCATGGAGGCAGAAGACATGGGTCAAGAAGAGAAGTCCTAGTTCGGGAGCTGAAGTCAGGGTAGGCAGAGGTATGAAATGAGCTATCTTGGAGAAATGGTCTATGACGACCAAAATCACGGTGTTTCCCTTGGAAGGGGGTAATTCCACAATGAAGTCAGTGGTAAGTTTTGGCCAAGGTTCTGTAGGTGCTGGAAGAGGCTGGAGAAGAACCCATGGAAGTCCAGTGGGCATCTTCTGCTGGCATAGATGTGACAAGTATCTATGTAATCCCGGGAGTCCTTCACCATGCTGGGCCACCAGTAAAACCTGCGAAGCTTTTCAAGCATCCGAGCCCGACCGGGATGGCCAGCGAGTCGAGAAACATGGGCCCAGCTTAGTACTCGCTCTTGGAGGCGTCTTACCGGGTGGCATGGTAATGGTGGCAGCGAGGCAGATGCACGCAGGGTCTATGATATGTGCCGGACCCTCTGGAGTATCCTTTGGATCCACAGAGTGTAAGAGCGCATCGGTGCGGAGATTCTTTGCGGCCGGACGGCAGCACAACTCGATTGAACCTTGCAAAGAAGAGGGCTCAGCGGGCCTGCTGTGCGTTCAGTAGCTGGCCCTCTTTAAGATGTTCTAAATTTTTGTGGTCTTTGTAGATGGTGAACTTGTGTCGAGTCCCCCTCAAGCCAGGGCGCCACTCTTGGAGAGCCAGCTTCACGGCCAGGAGTTCGCGGTCCCCAATCGCATAGTTGCATTCCGCGGGTGAGAACTTGTGGGAGTAGAAAGAGCATGGAACTAAGGCTCCCTTCATGGAGTACTGGCTGAGAACCGCCCCTGCGCCATTGGAAGACGCATCAACTTTGACGATGAAGGGGCGGTTCGGGTCCAGATGGCGGAGACAGGGACCAGTACAGAAGGCCTCAAGGGTTTTAGGACTCCACTCCCGGAGGTTACATCCCTTTCTAGTCATGGCGGTGAGTGGAGCTGCTAGCGTGGAGTAGTCTGCGATAAAGTGACGGTAATAGCTTGTGAATCCCAAGAACCTTTGCAGAGCCCGCAAAACAACAGGCTGGGGCCAGTCGTGAATTCCTTGGAATTTGTCTGGGTCCATGGTAAATCCTTGATGAGAGATGATGTAGCCCAGGAATGGGAGACTGGGCTGTTCGAAAAGGCATTTCTCAAGTTTGGCGTAGCGATGGTGATTCCTAAGCCGCTGGAGAACAGTGCGGACATGAGAGCAATGGGCTTCCAAGTCTTTAGAAAAGATCAGAATGTCGTCGGAGTAGAGGAGTTCTCGGAGGATCTCATTCATCATCCGTTGAAAACAGCCGGGGCATTACAGAGCCCAAAGGGCATCACTACGTACTTGTAGTGCCCATCTCGTGGTATTGAATGTTGTCTTCCATATATCTTCAGATTGAATACGGACGAGATTGTAGGCCCCACTGAGGTCCAATTTAGTAAATATCCGAGCCCCCTGGAGCCAATCGAACAACTCATTTATGGTGGAAGTGGGTACTGGACTTTGCGGGTGAAAGCGTTCAAACCACGGTAGTCAATACATGGCCTTAAGGAGCCATCCTTCTTCTTTATGAAAAAGAACCCGGCACAAGCCGGGGACGTACAGGGTCTGATGAAGCCCTTGGCCAGGTTCTCTTTGATGTAGGCTGACATAGCCTGGGTCTTAGGAAGTGAGAGTGGATATGTCCTTCCCTTGGGAGGGGGGTACCAGGTAAGTTCGATCGGGCTGTTAAACTTCTGGAGAGGTGATAAAATGTCAGCTTGTTTTTTTTGAGAAAACGTCTTGGTAGTCCGCATAGGGCGTAGGTAGTCCAGGAATAGTTATGGATGTTTAAGACAGGTACGGGTGGAGACTCCTGTCATACACTATGCTTTTTGCACGAGGACCCCACTTGGTGAGCTGGAGTGACTCCCAATCAAAGTGTGGGGAATGTAATTGCAGCCAGGGTAGGCCAAGAACAATGGGATACACTGACCTTTTCAGGACCAAGAGGGAGAACTCTTCATTATAGAGAGTCCCTACGGTTAGCTGGATGGCAATGGTGCTATGAGTAATGCGGTCTGGTAATGGTTCTCCATGGATAGCCGCTATCCGCAACGGGACCTCAAGGGGTCGAGTAGAGATCTGGAGTACTAACTCTTCAAGAATAAAACTCCCACTAGCCCCCATATCCACAAGGGAGGTGGTAGTGAAGGTAAATGCTTCTCGGGAGAGAGAGACTGGAAGCAATAAATGAGGGCCTGTAACTATAGTGCCCAAGCTTGGGACCCCTGCCGGACTTAGGCTTTGAAGTTTCCCGGACGCACCGGGCAGGTCTGGATAAGATGACCTGGACTTCCACAGTAGAGGCAGAGATCGGATTTCTGCCTTGGGAGGCGCTCCTTGGGAGTGATACGTCCGCAGTTGATCTGCATCGGTTCTTCTGTCAGCGGAGGGGCCGCAGGAGCTGCCCTCAGTATGGGGCTAGCAGAGTGAGGTGGTTCCGGGACTGTTCTTCATACGGCTCTTACTTCTCGATTCTGTTCCTGGAGACGGTGGTCGATCCGCCCAACCAGAGAGATGAGATCTTCCAATGATGTGGGAATCTCTCAGGCTGTGAGTTCATCTTTCAGGGGCGAAGACAACCAGACAAGGTAGAATGCCTGCAGGCAGTCCTCCTGCCATGCCAATTCCGTGGCTAGGGTCCGGAATTCAATGGTGTACTTCGTGAGAGAGTGGCGGAGATGGAGGAGATGATGTCCAGTGACCGCCTGTCAGCCTGGATCATCAAAGGTACGTCGGAACGTGGATATGAAGCAAGGGAGCTCCTGTAGAAGGGAATCAAAATGCTCCCAGAGTAGGGAGGTCCATGCCAGGGCTCTCCCCTCCAGATGTGAGAGGATGAACGTGATCTTTGTCACTTTGTCCGGAAACAAAGAAGGCTGTAGTACAAACTGCATGAAGCACTGGTTCATGAATCCTCGGCAGAGACGAGGATCCCCATTGTACCGGGGTGGAGTTGGGAGGGCCAACAGTGCCAGTGTGGGCGACAAACAAGAGGAAGTGCTAGTGGCAAGAGTCCCAGGGTTGGCCATGGGATTGTAGATTTTTCACCGATGTAGCCAATGCCTCGAGGTATTGCTGCTGCTCCCGGACACGTGTAACCAGGTCCGGAATAGCCTGCAAGGCGGAGGACTCTGCCGAGTCCATGGCCTTGGCAACCTGTTGCACTGGAGGTGGACCCTTGGCTTGGTGCAGGGTAAGTATGGCCCACTGAGGAGACTCAGGGGGCACCTGCCACCAGGAGGCAGAGCACACAAGGAGTCTGAGGCAAGCTGGAGCTTCACCAATAACGGCCCGGGGGCTCCGCAGGTTGAGCCCTTGGATTCCCGGGCTGCCTGGGCTTAGGTGGGCCTCTAGGGATCTCCCGGAGAGAAAGTGGAGAGGTGTGCCCACAAGGAGTAAGGAGTCATCAAGAAGGGCTGCTGGGGTTTTCCTGCCATAGTCCCTTTAAAGAGACACATGCATCTAGGGAGGACGTGCCACGCCGGGGTCTGTCGGCAGTTTCCCTACCACGTGCAGTGGTGGCGTCCTGCTGCATCTATTAGCAATCATCCCTGCCGCTCAAGATGGGTCACCGTGTCAGGCTAGGGCAGAGGTAAAAGTGGCGGGCCATGGGGGATCATTGAACATAACAGTAATGTTCTCCTCTGATGTCATAATAAACAATCATTTTAAAAAGGAAAGATCTGAGTAGTTTACTCTGTGACCTGGGGTGGAGGAGGAGTAGCCATCAGTCAGGGTGATAAATGGAGCAGGAATCATATATTACTCATTCATTGCCCTCCCCAACACACTTGAAAGGATAGATTCAATCTGGCCGGAGTCAGAAGATACTGAACTCCTGCAGAGAGGGTAGTAGTATTTATGGTGACGCCCCCTCGAAGCTTTGGGCTGACTCCATCTGCTGGATTGGGGACATAACCCACTGTCTGGACTGATCCAGGTATGTACAGGGAACTGGCCGATTGACACCAGAAATTGTATAAATGTTATAATTTTCTAGATCTTGGTCTTAGGTGGAGTTGCTTAAGGAATATAAAGTTACTGAAATTTGGTAATACTTCTGCTCTATGGACTTATATAGTTGGGTTCTTGCCAGGTACGTGTGTCCTGGATTGACCTCTGTTGGAAAAAGGTTGCTGGGCTTGATAGACCCATGGTCTGACCCAGAATGGCAATTTCTTAAGCTCTTATAATTACATAAGTGGTGTGGTTAAATTTGGTTACACAGGTCTGTCTGGCAGGCTGATTAGAACTAGTAATAATCAACTGGTTTTAAGACTAGAATCAATGACAACAATCTGTAAGTGAAGGGACTTTACTACATAAAGACAAGATTAGTTCAACCTATTCTGCAAACTGTTCTCACAGGACAAGCAGGATGGTAGTCCTCACAAATGGGTGACATCGAGGATGGAGCCCTGTACGGAAAACTTTTCTGTCAAAGTTTCAACAAGCTTTGACTGACACTGGCACACTGGGTGCACTGAGCATGCCCAGCCTGCAATTATCCCTGTGAGCCACAGGTGTCTCCCTCAGTCTTCTTTTTTCCGCTCTGCAGTCAGCATAGCGGTTGGAGCTCTGTGAGGATTTTTTTAACTAATTACCTCATGGAAACACTTAACTTTTCACTTCAAAAAACACTTTTCCCTGCACAGGTCTCCCTCCGCGTACGTTTTTACGACGCTCGGTGAGTACTAATTCTTATTTTTCGGTCGGTTCCTGTCACTATCTTAAGGCTGTTAACTGACTGAAGCCTTCCCTTCCCCCATTTTTCAGTTAGCTTTAAACAGCTTGCAAGTATCTCTGTGACACTCTGCTTGCTTATGCTAGTGGGGTAGGGATTTTTTCCTTAACTTTAGGACCTCTGTAGCTTCAAGTCCTTCGTTCCCTGGTACCCTCACGCAGTCGATACCCTATCGCTACACCGGGACCCTCCTAAACCGCCCTGGGCTTTTATATGTCATCAGCACCCCTCCCCCCACCACGGTGCCCTGATGCCTTTATCCATGTTTTTTGCTTTTCAGTGCTACCAGGCTTTTTCCTCCTACGCACTGTTTTTTTCCTTGGGCTTCCTCGGTGCCGTCCCTACCCGGATGCATGCCATTGACGCACACGCTGTTAGTCACTGCCATGCATACTCGGGTCACCGCCACCGCTGCCCGAGACACTTTTTAACGATCCCAGGGTCACTTCATCGATGCCACCCCCCCTTTTGGGGATGCCATCGATGCCCCATCCTCCCCACCGATGTCCAGCCCTTTTCCATCGGTGGGCATCGGTGCCACATCGATTCGTCGGTGGGCATCGATGCCGGATGGTCCCCATCGGTGGACATCGGTGCCGGATGGTCCCCATCGATGGACATCGGTGCCGGATGGCTTGTCCGTCGATGGCATTGGTGCCGGATGGCCGTCTGTCGATGGCATCGGTGCCAGGTCCTTTTGCATCGATGGACACCGATGCCCAGGTGTTTCATCCATGGGCATCTATGTTAGAATGCATCCATCGAGGGCAGTCGATGCCAGGCTGCTCCCATCGGTGAAATTCGATGCCCAGGTGGGTCCCATCGGTGGGTATCCATGCCGGCTCGATTCCGTGGATGGGCGTTGATGCCAATGCCAGCCTTATGGCTGGCATCGATGCCCATGCCGATTCCAGGACTGGCGTTGATGCCGGGATGGAATTCATCGACTGGGAGATCCATGCCATCGATTCCATACGTGTCCATATTGATGCTACCGACACACGTGTCTGGGGCACCGATGCCATGTACACTTGGAAATCTGAGTCTGTCCAAATCGATACCGTCAACGTCTGTGGCCCTATAGTTGATGCCCGTGGCCATGCCACAAACGGCATAAATGCCGCCTCCATGCATCGATGCCCTCGACACCTCCGTTTTCCTTCGGTGTCCTTGACGCCCTATTGATTCGACTTCGACTCAGTCGATGCCGGTATCTTTTTCAATAACGGCAATGTTTTTCGATTATTCGATTCCACATCGTTTCAAAGATACCTATGCCACTGCTGTCAGTGCCCGTCACTGTCATCATTCTCCTGGCCAGTCATCGACGATTTTTCATACCCATTTTGATGATATCCTCGAAGCCCCTTAGGTTGCCTTCAATATCGTCAATACCGACATAGCACCGCCACATAATACCCTCGCCTCCTCACATTGCTCCACGCTTTGGGTTCTTTTTTAAGCCCCGTATTAGCTTAAGACACTCCATTGTGTCAGGAGTAGAGCAGGCGTGCTGACAGTTCGTCATCGATCGCCTTCCAGGACGACGAGGGCTTCCATCTCGGCGCTGGGGAAAGACCGGGCCGAGCACCGTGGCACCCATCATCGCCGACATCGTGATTGTCCGCCGCTGACGCCATCCAGCACATCGGTGCCATCCTTCTCCAGGCTGGACAACGCTCGGGCAGAGCGACATCACCACTGCCATCAGCACTGTTCCTACAGTTTTGGCAGTCCTTGGTGATCCAGAACTTCCGGATCCAGGTCCGACAGCTTCTGCATTGGCGTCACGACACATCGAGCCGCTGTGACGAGGGAAGGGAACATGAGTTCCGTTAGGGCTCCTCTGTTCCTGGCGTGCCCCACCGTCAAGTGGTGTGGGACTATGGCCATCTGTTACACTTAGCAGTCTAAACGCCACTCACGCCTGGCCTGTCTCCTCTGTACCTGTGCCACCATACCGGGTTTCAGAGCGAGATGGACGTTTACGTCCCCGGCCTTACCCTCGAGGACTCCGGAGACCGTCGGAGTCAACAATCTTCACCGGCTCGTCTTGCGGCGATCCACGTCGGATGGTAAGTACCCGCTTCGGCGGCATTCCCATAGAGTTGTGTTCTCCCATTCGGACCGTGGTTCGAAAAGTTCTGGGTCATGTGCCTTTTAGAACTGTATTAGTGTCACATATCGCTATGTTAGCTATGTTAGCCACAATATCAGGAGAACCCCTCTATCTTCTTGGGATTGCAGCAGGGCTTCTTCTCTTGTCAGTAACAAGTCCCTGTGCCGACCAATGCTCTGACTCTTGGTTCCCTCCCAACCAAGGTCCAGCTGCATTGGCTGATCTGCTAAACATGAGATTCAGCAACCATTGCCCCATGTACAAGTCCACCTTGAGGCCTGGCCACAGGTCTCTGTGTCTCCTTGTACAGCATACAGAAATGCGGGTACCACTTACCGCTCACACACCTGCAGGAGCCTACATGATATCCTCCATTGGGACACCTCCTGGTCTCCCATCTGGTCAGATATCAGAGCGGCCACCCCACCTTGTACCAAAGTCCCGGTACACTCCCCCAGGCGCTACGAAGTGCAGAGGGGAGAAGGGAGGGGGGTTGGGGAGTTTTAATTGCACTATTCTTTCTTTTAACAGAAAATAGTTACTCTCCGCACATCCTGGACCTAAGAAAATCCAACTTTCTTTAGACGTCACAGGTACAATGGTATCTTTGGTTACCATCACTCCATACTGCAGTAAGTACATTATTTTAATGTTTCTATGTGCTTTATGGTGAGTCAACATTACAACCCCAAGCTCTGCCGCTGGCACCAGCTTCGGTAAGTGAACTGTCTCTTGCATCACTGTTGGTGAATGCTGTTTTCTCTGCAGAGTGTAACATCATTCACTTTCCTTGCATAGACTACTGCTAACCACTTTCAGTACATGCAAGGAGCTCTCACTTTTTTCAGGACTCACTATACATTTACTAACTGGGATTACTGTCACTGCCATAAATCCCTTCTGTAACACTTCTGGACACCACAGTCTTAAGACCCTCTTGTCCAGCATGCGCACAGACATTCTGATACATTGTTATATGTCCCTGCGCATATTTTCCATAACCTCAGCCTTTCAACTTTTCATGGTTGGGCTATGGGGTTTCTTCCCACTATGCATTTTTCTCATAATTCAAAACTGCTATGGGTTATATTCAGTGACATTCTATACTCAATGGACCTAAGTGGTTTCATTGCTTTCGTCCCTGATTCTTATCCCAGTTCGAACTAGGACCTAGTCTCCTTCGACTCATGCTCGCAATTCCTTAGGGTTATAAAGTTTCTCCTGAAAGCTGTCAACCCATTATGCATCTATTGCACTCCAGCATAGTTTCTCATAAACTTCCTGGACGTTGCACCCATGAGTTATGCCCTTATGCCTTCCAATACTGCTTTTGCAACAATTCTTTGTGCATACAGACAGACAGCATAGGGACAATGTGCTTTCCAACTCATAAGCACGCATTACCTCTTAGCTGCTCTGCTAGACAGCTGCGCAGCTCTACCCTTGGCCCTTGTTCACTTCATGCGTCCTTGGGCCACATATCTAAGAGATTTAATGAACGCTCTATCAGACCTTCTCCACGTAGGTCTATCCTCTCGAATGGTCTCAATTACATGTGTACAGGGCAAATCTTTTAACGCTGAGTTTAACTAAACTTTCCTCGGCGTCTGCATCATTCCATACGATGCACAGGTTCTGCTCCCTGCACATGTTTCCTATGCGTTCCCTTAGATGCCTTTTCTTCCATCAAAGGCCTCTTCAATATATCTCTTCTGCTGCCTCTCGTAGCCAGCATTCTTCTAATGTTGAACTGGGATGGGGTTCAGTATTCTTTTCCCCACTCCCTGACTGAGATCAGTATGCTTTCCCATACTTCTCAATCCATCATATCAGTAACCTTTTATTCTCTCACCAGTCAGTCCCAAATCATAGACTTACTGATGTTCTTAGGTTCTGGTAGCGTCACAAAACCTTCTAAACATAAATCTTGCCGTTTAATATGGCAGGCTTTACCTCCTGACGCTAAAAAAAAAAAAAAAAAAAAAAAAGAGGTATTACCCCTTTTACTTTTCCACCATTTTTTCTTACTCCCTCGGATTCTGTTCTCCAGACATCCTCCACATAGATACACCTTTCTCTTAGGAGGTGTATCGTTTTGGGAGTTGGATTCCCGTTTTCGGTAATCCTCTCTGAGTCGGCTTACCATGGATTATCCACTGATCAAGCCGCCTCTATTTCTCTAATCACGGAATGAACATATATATTCTCCTTATAAGTCTCATACATTCTACGTTTGAGCCTTTCCATTCCTCTCTTCCACAGTTTGGCAAGGGAACTTCTTTCCCTCTTAATGTCATTCCTGCCAGCAGGGTCCGTGAGTTATGCACTCTTTCCATACTCACCTGACTCCGTTCCTCTGCCACTGAGTAGTTCTACGCATTCAACTTTCTATCCTTTTCAGGTAGATGTTGTATCTCCTTTCCTCAGGAAATACTCTATTAATTTTTCCTAACCTCTCTCTCTCGCCCTAGGGAGAGACTGGGTTTTCCACATTCCTGGACAGTAATGCTGCGCTTACATTCCTGGACATTCCTGGACAGTAATGCTGCGCTTACATTCTATCTACATTGCACTGCATTCCATGTGAATTCCACTTGACTCTTTCCTTCATGCAAGGGTCAAGCTGCTACTTCCAGTGGCCACACAGACCTAATCCTTCTGATTAAGTGGTCTATATTTCCTTTCCTACCAACAAGCAGACATTTCACTACAACACTGTGGGTTGTCCGTCTTAGCCTTAACAGCTTCCCTTTGGTTACTGCTGCTTGTACTTTTTTATCAGGCTGCAGCCTGGAGTCCTCTCCATACCTTTGCAGCCTATTATTGCTTACATTGACTAGCCGGCATGCTCCATGTTTGGCCAGTCCGACTACTCTTACCTTTTTCAATTCACTACCCAACATCCTTCCACGAACCCATTATGGTGTTGCGGATGCCCTCCGTTCCCATTTCCACCTCAGTCGTTACGCCTTTGCGCATCTGCGGTGTATCTGGTGCATTCCCGGGCATCCTCAGCTCGGTACTCACCCATTTGTGAGGACTACCATCCTGCTTGTCCTGTGAGAAAGCAAATGTTGCTTACCTGATGTAACAGGTGTTCTCACAGGACAGCAGGATGTTAGTCCTCACGAAACCCGCCCGCCACCCCGCGGAGTTGGATCTGTATACTTTTATTTTAGTTTCGCTTGCGCTTTTTAGCTATAAGACGAGACTGAGGGAGACACCTGTGGCTCACAGGGATAATTGCAGGCTGGGCATGCTCAGTGCACCCAGTGTGCCAGTGTCAGTCAAAGCTTGTTGAAACTTTGACAGAAAAGTTTTCCGTACAGGGCTCCATCCTCGATGTCACCCATTCGTGAGGACTAACATCCTGCTGTCCTGTGAGAACACCTGTTACATCAGGTAAGCAACATTTGCTTTCACTTCCACAAAGCAGCAGTCCCATGGAGTCTAAGCAGCACAGAACCTGGCTTATTTTCTCTACTCCCTACTACACCCCTCCCTCCCCCAGCTGTCAATAGGTATGGGCTTAACATAATGTCAGCTTTCTGTGCTGTAAAGGACCAGTCTCAAGGTATGAGGCACAACATCGGTGGAATCCATGTGGCTCACATCATTAGGCTGGACACAGATAGCACAGGACATTGACACTGTTGCGCTGCTCCTTCTGCTGAACAGGGAGGATTGGGAGGAGGCTAGGCTGCTCTGGAGTTCGTAGGGCAGTGATAATTCAGGGAACTGAGGAGGGTATGTATGAGAGCTTTTGGGGGGAGGAATGTGGAGAGAACTTTCAGGAGAAGGAGGTGACTGCAGGGAGCGACTTCTAGAGCTGGAATGGAGAGATAGGGAAAACCTTCCTGATGGGAAGAGGACATGGTGAGAGCTTTCCAAGGTTGGGGATGTGGAAAGAGCTTTCTGGGAGTCAAGGGTAAAATATTTGGGGAAACTATTCTAGAAATTGAGGAAAGATTGAACCTGGGATTTGGGAGGGGAGGATATGGTGATTAAAGAAAGGGGAAAAGGACCCAGGATGGAGGTAGGGATGGAGAGAGAGGACCAGAGGCCACAGAGAACTTGTGACTGGGGGAGAAAGTACCCAGAGTGGGAGGGAATGTGATGGAGACGGAATGAGATTGGAGGAAGTGGATTGGTTATTGATTGCAGGGAGAGGGAAAAAGGACCCAACATGAGAGGGAAGAAGAAACAAGGAGAAGGGTCAGGGGATGGGGCTGACACAGGACTCTGAATTTTATTTGGAGGGGGGGGGGGAGAACCAAGAAAATAATGTGGATAGAGGAATGGAGGAGATATATGAAAAAGAGAAAAAAAAAAATAGAAATGGGGAAAAGTGAGCAGGCAGGAAGAATCTGAAGAGGAAAAGAGGAGGGTGAGAAGAAAGGAGAGAAGCAGGAGAAAGTATTAATATATTCACTTTATATGAAAAAGAAGGGAAAGAACTTCAACAGAAAAGTAAAAAGGACACCAGAGAGAGAAAAAAACAACAATAAAAGGAACTGATAGAGAATATTAATAACACCAATTTATAATATCCTGGTACACAGTTTAAAGTCCCTGTCCTGGAGATGTCTTTCAAGCAGAATTTAAATGTTAGTAGTTGACTTTGGTGCCTGATTTGTGTAAGCTAGGGGGTCATTAAATTGTTCTTTTTCTGCCTGGCTAGAGTAAATTAAATGATAAAAGAGAGAACCCCTCAGCCACTTTCTTTTGAACTCAGGGAATGCCCAAAGGTAACTTGAAACAGTTCCTTGAAATCTCTTTAGGCAGTTACAGAAGAATGCAAATACCAAACATTCCTTTGAAAGTCAAAGGAAGGGTCATTAACACCTTTGTTTGATGTTAACAGGGGAGGAATTTTGGCTGGAAATCAGTGCTGTATTATTTGCTAGTCAACAGAAATACCAAGTGGATATTACTGTAGGGGAAAATGCTAGGATTTATTATAATTAACTTTCCATGAAACACTAAGTTATATTTGAAATGATGAATGGTATACTGTATCTCTGCATCAGCGCTTGGGTGGGTGATACCTGCCTGAAGCAAATGAGAGACAAGAAACTGAATACTAATGAGCCATCTGAATTAAGTATAAAATATAATTATGCTTTTATTTAAAGACAAGGAGAGAAAGGGATAGCTAAGAGGTGAGACATTTATTATTTTTGTGAGAGTTTCTCTTTGAGGCAAGTTGTTTCCAGTGCTCCAGTAATCCAGTGATCAAGTATCCCAGGTATCTGCCACTTGTTCACCATCCATCTGGACTGCATAGAAGTTCATCTGAAGGATTAAAAAAAGATATGAGATTAAGCTGACAAAGGAAAATTAGTTCTTACCTGATAATTTCGTTCCTGAAGTACCACGGA
Organism: Rhinatrema bivittatum; assembly: GCF_901001135.1. Lineage (NCBI taxonomy): Eukaryota > Metazoa > Chordata > Amphibia > Gymnophiona > Rhinatrematidae > Rhinatrema > Rhinatrema bivittatum. The sequence goes on along the minus strand of NC_042617.1, from coordinate 248,518,987 downwards.
TCAGTCAAGACCATGGGTTAAGCCCCCGTTCCAGCAGGTGGAGACAGTTCAGAATTCTGAGGCTAGCCCATATAAGGACAGAACCTACCCCAGAACCCTCAGTATAACTATTGTCAAAGCAGAAAGGTATAAGATCAAGCAAGTACCAGAATAAGTAATAAATATAATAAAAATATCCAAATAACCCAACAATTGGGACAAAAGAACTGTGTAACTAAGCGCTCTTGTACAACTACCCCTGATCATCAAAAGATGCTTCCGGTGCCTTAACAGTGAACTTCAAAAAACATATGATGCAGGAGATCAAGAAAAAGACAAAAATTCCTGTAAGAAGGAAAAAACGAGCGGATAAGAGAAGAATGGGCGGGTGTCTGGACTGATCCGTGGTACTACAGGAACGAAAATTATCAGGTAAGAACTAATTTTCCTTTCCCTGTACGTACCTGGATCAGTCCAGACCATGGGATGTCCCAAAGCTTCCCTACAAAGGGTGGGATCCAGACAATCCTGCTCAAAGAACCTGACGACCAAAGGAACCAGAAACTGGAGCCTGAACGTTGAGTCAGTAATGACGAGCAAAGGTAGGAAGAGATTTCCAAGTAGCTGCCCTACAAATCTCCTGAGACGACACAGATTGAGACTCCACCCAAGAAGTCGCCTGAGAACGCAAAGAATGGGCTTTCAGACCTTCAGGAACTGGCCTGCCCTTGCAAATGTAGGCTGAGGAAATCGCCTCCTTCAGCCAGCGAGCAATAGTAATTTTAGAAGCTTGCTTATCTTTGTTGGGTCCACTTCATAAGACAAACAAATGATCAGAGAGTCGAAAGTCATTGGTAACTTCAAGATAGTGCAACAAGATCCTTTTGAGATTGAGACGACGGAGATCGTTACCACCGGAGGCAGAGATCTCCTCTGGTGAAAAAGCGGGAAGTTCAACAGACTGATTAATATGAAAAGATGAAACAACCTTAGGTAAAAAGGAAGGAACAGTCTTTAGAGAGACACCGGAATCTGAAAAACGGAGAAAGGGATCCCTACAGGATAGAGCTTGGAGCTCAGAAATTCTCCTGGCAGAAGAGATAGCAACCAGAAAAACAGTCTTAAGAGTCAAGTCCTTAAGAGTGGCACGACGATGAGGTTCGAACGGAGCCGAACAAAGAGCACGAAGCACCAAGTTTAAATTCCACGAAGGACAAATAGACCGAACAGGCAGGTTCAGATGTTTAGCACCTCTTAGAAAACGAACAACATCAGGATGAGAGGCGACCGGACGACCCTCGATGGTGCCTAAAAGTGAACCAAGAGCAGAAACTTGAACACGCAGAGAGCTCACCGAGAGACCTTTAGAAAGGCCACGCTGAAGAAAAGAAAGTAAGACCGCCACAGAGGGCGAACGAGCCAAAACGCCCAACTCTTCACATACATCCTCAAAAACCTTCCAAACCCTAACATAAGAAATGGAAGTTGATTGCTTACGAGCCCTGAGAAGGGTGGCAATAACCTCATCTTTATATCCTCTGCGTCTCAAATGATGCCTTTCAAAAGCCATGCCGCTAGACAGAAGTGATCCGCCTGATCGGAAAATACGGGACCTCGGCGCAGAAGATGGGGTAGATGACCGAGACGGAGAGGACCGTCCACTGAGAGATTCACCAGGTCCGCGAACCATGGTCTCCGAGGCCACTCTGGAGCCACGAGAATGACCGGACTGCAATGGAGCTCTATTCTCCGAAGGACTTTTCCCACTAATGGCCACGGAGGGAACACGTAGAGAAGAACGTTGGAGGGTCAGGGAAGAACTAGCGCGTCCATCCCTTCTGATCAATGCTCCCTCCACCGGCTGAAGAACCGTGGAGCCTTTGCGTTGGCTAGCATAGCCATGAGATCTAGGTGAGGGGGACCCCACCTGTGCACAATTAGATCCATCGTGACGTTCGATAACTCCCACTCGCCGGGATCGAGATGCTGACAACTGAGAAAGTCGGCTTGAACATTCTCCCTCCCCGCTATGTGGGAAGCCGCCAGACGATCCAAGTGTCTCTCTGCCCAAAGAAAAAGCTTGCTGGTCTCTAACGCCATCAGACGGCTCCGAGTTCCGCCCTGTCAGTTTATGTAAGCTACAGTGGTGGAATTGTCTGATAGTACTCGGACAGCTTTGTGACGAATCAGAGGAAGAAAAAACTTGAGGGCCAGACGAACAGCTCGGGCTTCTAAGCATTGATGTGCCATCGGGATTGGGAAGGAGACCATAAATGAGTGGTTTGAGACTGACAGACAGCCCCCCAGCTGGAGAGGCTGGCGTCCGTCGTTACTATGACCCAAGAGGGATTCAAAAGAGACATTCCCTTGAGAAGGTGAGCCGGGGAAAACCACCATTGTATACTGGCGATGGTAGATGCGGAAAGAGGAAGAATCTCCTGATAGTCCTCGGATATTGGCTTCCAATGGGACAACAAAGCTGTTTGTAAAGGACGCATATGAGCAAATGCCTAAGGAACGAGATCGATCGTGGAAGCCATGGTTCCTAGAACCTGGAGGTAATCCCACGCCGTGGGAAGCGGGAGAGTGATGAAAGTGTTCAACTGATTGATCAAGTTGAGTGTTCGTGAGTCCGAAAGAAAAACTTTCCCGACTCGAGTGTTGAAAAGGGCGCCCAGGCATTCTAGTTGTTGAGAGGGTTGAAGAGTGCTTTTGGAGAAATTGACTATCCAGCCGAGAGACTTGAGAAGGGCTAAAACTCTGTCTACTGCAAGGGAGCAGAGAGCGGCGGACCTGGCCCTTATCAACCAGTCGTCCAGGTAAGGATGGACCAGAATTCCTTCCCGGCGAAGAGCTGCTGCGATGACCACCATGATCTTTGTAAAGATGTGGGAAGCAGTGGCGAGGCCGAACGGGAGAGCCCGAAACTGGAAGTGCTGACCTAGAATCTGAAAACGAAGGAATTGCTGATGATCTTGACGAATGGGAATGTGGAAGTAAGCCTCCTTCAGGTCCAGAGAAGTGAGGAATTCCCCGGGACGAACCACCGCTATCACCGCCCGCAGGGTTTCCAACTTGAAACGGGGAACCCTGAGGGCCTGATTTACCCTTTTGAGATCCAGAATGGGACGGAACGAATCGTCCTTTTTGGGAACAACGAAGTAAATTGAATATTGGCCGGCGCCCCTTTCGTGAACTGGAACCGGAACGATTGCCCCCAATTCCTGAAGATTGAGCAAGGTGTGGCAAACCGCAGGCCGCTTGGAATGGCCGCAAGGGGAAACAATGTAGAGATCCGACAGGTGTCTGGCAAAATCTAATGCGTAGCCGTGCTCTATCATGTCGAGGACCCAGAGGTCGGAAGTGATCTTGGCCCACTCCTTGAGAAACATGGAAAGACGCCCACCTAAGTTTCGTGCGGAGGAATGGACCGGCCGCATTGGAAGAAGTGGACTGCTGATGGCCGTCTTGGAAACCACGGGGTCCACGAAAGGAATGGGACCAAGACTGTGACCTGGATACTCCTCCCCTGGGAAAAGAACCACGGGCTCTGCTTACATAACGGTGATTGCCCCTGAAGAGAAAACGAGATGGGACAAAAGACCTTGACTGTTTGGGATGGTCCTCTGGCAGCTTATGGACCTTGTTTTCACCCAAGGACATAATAAGCTGCTCCAGGTCCTCACCAAAAAGCAACTTGCCCTTAAAAGGAAGATTGCCCAACCGAGCCTTAGAGGAAGCATCAGCAGACCAATTGCGCAACCAGAGAAGACATCTGGCAGAAACCGCTGACACCATAGCTTTAGCTTGGACCCGAAGCAAATCATACAGAGCATCCGCCCCATAAGCAATAGCACCCTCCAAACGTTCAGCTTGCTCAGCCTGTGCAGACGGGAGGTCCTGGGTGCTGAGTAACTGCTGCATCCACCTAAGGCTTGCCCGCTACATAAGACTGCTGCAAATTGTTGCTCGGACACCAAGAGCCAAAACTTAAAAAATGCGCTTTAAATAGAATTCAAGCTCACGGTCTTGAATGTCCCGTAAAGCAGTCGAACCCACCACTGGGATGGTAGTGCGCTTTGTCACAGCTGTGACAGAAGAATCCACCTTAGGAATTTTTAAAATGTCCAAGCAGTCCTCAGGGAGAGGGTATAGCTTATCCATAGCTCTCCCAACACGAAGTCCAGACTCAGGAGACTCCCATTCCCTGAGGAGGAGCAAGCGGTGTATGGGATGAAAAGGAAAGGAACGCGGTAAGGCCCTAAGTCCCGCCAGGACCGGGTCCGCATTTGGAGTCATAGCTGTAGCGACAGAATCCTCTGGGGGAGGGTCAATTCCCAGTTCTTGAAGAACGAAGGGAATAAGAGGCTCCAATTCTTCCCGCCTAAATAAACGCAGAACACGCGGATCATCACCCTCTAGGGGAGGGGGAGTAGAATCCTCATCATCCCCAAAATCTCGAGGGTCCACCGGAGGGAGGGGGGGTGGCGGGTCCGTGGCGGGAGGGGGGCCCCTGGGACCACGTGAACCCTAACGAGGCCCTGAGGGTCCAAAACTTCCTCAGAGAAAGGCCTAGGAGGAATTGGAGGGGAGGGAACAATAGGACTGGGGTCCATATCCCTTTGCAGACTGGCCAGATATGAATCATACATTAAAAGTACAAAATCCGACGAAAAACGGGCCCGGGCTGAACTTTTCGTGGGGGGGGGGGGTTTGAAAAGGCGAGGGGGGGGTCAGAGCCAGCACCCTGAGAGCCAACCGGGCTCAAATCGGGTGCAAAAAGCGAAAAATTCGAGTCCCCTGCATCCGGAGAAGCAGGGGGAGAAAAATCCAAGATGGCCGCCGCAGCCGCGCGATCCTGCGACGAAAAAGGCTTGGCAGCACGGCGGGGAGTCCTTCCCCGAGGCTTAATTGCTGGCGATTCAAGAGAGGGACCTTCACCCCCCGAAAGGCACCGAGAACAAACCCCTTCACGGGAGAGCCGGGAGGCCGACTCTCCACAAGCAGTGCAGCACAATGGCCGCGGCATGAGAGCAGGAGCCGCGATGTAATTAAGCAAAACAGCTGAGCTGGGAGCCCCAGAGGAGTTAGGCGGGAGATTGAACCGCGCTCTCTCCTCAAATAATAAAACTGCTGCCTTAAAGTTAAATTTAGTAAATATTCTCTATTTTTTTTTTTTTTAAAGAACTGTATGAAAAACAAAGCTCTGTGAAAAAAGTGACAGAAAAGAGTTTTAGTTCCTCACAGAGACAGGGGAATGAAATTCATCCCTGAAAGGCACATCCGAGGAATAGACCACTCGGGGCACGGCAGCAGTGGGGAGAGGGACTGGCACCACCAGTATCACCCACACAGGTCACCGGGAAGGGAACCTAGGCTGATAATAATCAAGGGGCAAAGCCCCCCTAGGAACCCCAAGAGCGAGGGAGACAGAAATGTCTGCCCTAAACACAGTCAGTGAGAAAAGTTCTCAAAACAATTTTTTTTTTTTAATTAATATGAAGTAGACAAAAAGGGTACTTGCATGAGCTTGCCCCAAAGAAAAGAGGAGACAGAGAGGGCAAGCTAAACAGGGAACCGAGAGAGTGAGATGTTCCAGCTGCGGGAGACAGTTGAATACTTGGGGTTCCGGGGTAGGTTCTGTCCTTATATGGGCAGCCTCAGAATTCTGAACTGTCTCCACCTGCTGGAACGGGGGCTTAACCCATGGTCTGGACTGATCCGGGTACGTACAGGGAATTTATGCTAATATTCTAGCCAGAATTTAAGTGGGAATTTTGGAGTAGTGGTTTTCTATTAGAACTTATAAAAAGCTGATTTTCCAATGCTAATACTTTTTTCTTTTACCCAAGATCCATGTATTTGTTTCCTATAGAGTATGAGAACCTAAATGTGTTATGTAAATGTGCACACACTGATTCTGCTATATTACTTGCCATAGTAAAATTGTGCTTTTATGTTATGTTGTATTTATTTTTTGTCCAGTCTCTTGCTTCTCACCCCTGAGTAACCCTTTAGTTGTGTGGGCATGCTGTACACGCTCATTCTAAATCACAGGGCTGAGAGGTGGAGTTATCTATATAGCCCCTCCTATAGGTGGGAGGTTACATTTGATTTTTTTTTCTGATGCATAATTATCTTGTATGCAATACATACCCACCAGACCTGAAGTTTTTGTACATTTTGAAATATTTTGAGTTGACAATATAAAGTGTGCTTTTACAAATATTTTGAGAGTAGATTACTACAATTTTTCATAGGGACAGTCTATCAGACAACATCCCCCCTTATCCACCAAATTAAGTACTTATCAGCAAAGTGGATCTAATATTTTTTTTAAATATATAATTTTTACAGGTTTTAAATGCCAGCGCAGTAGTGCTGAAAACTTAACTCCAACTCTAACACTGAATTTAAGTTTGCAGTACTAAGAAAATCCTGGCCGGCCCAAGGCAGCTCTCTGCGTCGAGAAGTAATGCTTAATGCTCTCATTTGCATGGAATTTCCATGTGAGGGCACTAGTACTCCCATTTTAGAATGCTCATTTTATGAGCGTAAAACTCCTTTCTGCATCAGCAGTAAAATTTATGCTGAAAAATGAGCATTCAATTGCAGGCAAAGCTGAGTGTTGGCCATTCTGCATCAGGCTGTCTGTTTCTTCTGTTACCACTGGGTGCTGATTTCAGAATGCTGCTTCATAGACGAGCTTGAGAGAGAGACATGTGAAGATCTCCAGAGGGCCAGATGCTGACAAATAATTCCCTCAGTACTGCTAGTTGTGGTATTACTTGTGTGACATGATATTCCTTTGAAGCTGCAAGATATTGGACTGGGTGCTGAAAGGTATTGTGCTCCTATCCTTGCCTTCCTCTGGGGCCGATGCAATAAAGTCTCGTAGAAAGCAGGCGCCAAACAGTTAGCGCCCGCTCTCTTAACGTGCGCATGGTGCCCTAAAGGGGGGTGCCATGCAATATTTAAATTAGGGGGTCGCAGTTTTGTGATGGGCCCAATTGTCAAATTTTTTTCTTTTATTTCATTTTTATTCTGTTTTTGATGCGCACATCTATTTATGCCTGCTCCTGGCAGGCTTTAATAGATGACAGTTAAATGTGTGTCGGAGACACACATTTTCCTTTTTGCATCAGGAGTGAATGCTTAATAACCTCATTCACATGCATTTGCATGTGAAGAGCGCTACTGCATTCACTCCGCATTAGACGTGTGTTGAATAGGTGCTAATCCCCTTATTGCATTAGGGGATTGATTAGCGCCTATTCTACCCATATTATATCGGCCCCTCTGTCAGTCCCAGCAGGTAGAAAAAGGAAAGTCTTGACTTCAAGTAATAGCAGCCTTGCAGGCTCCAAACCTACAGGCCGATGCAATATCAGCACGTGGGAAACGGGTGTTACTGATTGAGCGCTCGCTCTCCTAATGCGCCAATGCACCTCTCTGGGGTGCCCAATGTAATATTTAAATGGGCTGCCATGTTAAAAAGGAGGTGCTAGGGGAAATTGTGCGCCCCTAGTGCCTCTTCGGCAGCGGGCGCCCAGGGGAGGTGGCTGTCAGCAGGTTAGGAAAACGGACTCTCAATTTTTCCTAATCTGTACACAGCCAGGGGGTTAGGAAAAGGGATACTTGTTAATTGTGACTGCAGGCACACTTTATTTTTTGTTTTGTTTTAAAGGTTTTTCCTTTTTTGGTTCCACTAATTTAATTTGGCCACAATATTAAGTTGAAGGAACTACAGAAAAGCAGTATATTCTGCTTTTCTGAAAACCTTTTGGTTCCTCAAGAATTAACACCTATTCTGGGGCAGGCATTAATCTTTGAGGGTAAAAATGTGTGTGTCAGGCGCACACTTTTTTTTTTTTTGTATCTGGGGAAATAGCTTCTAGCCTTATTAAACATGAATTTACATATGATGAGTGCTATTAGCTGCACACACAGCTGGATGCGCTAGCTACTGTTTTGCATCGAGGGTTATGGACGCTCGTCCAAATGTGTGTTGAGACGAGTGCTATAGCCAGCATCGGCCTGCTAAAGTTGGTGAGGGGAAGTGAATTATTTTAACAAAGGCAAACAAAGACCTATTTAACAAAGTTACTGTAACACAATTTTCAGAACAGCGTGCTGTACCATCCTACCTAACAATGGAAGCTGATAGTAATGAACCTGCGTTCTAACAGGCTTCAATACAACAAAATAAAGAATCCACAAAGACAGGAAGTCGGTAGTAAAACTACAAAATATTGATCCTGAAATAAATGGAGAGTGGGTATCTAAGCTCAGAGAGACCTCATATATGGATGCCAAAAGGCTAAGCTAATGAAAGCTTTTGATAGCATTGATAGCATTGAATGATTTAATCATTGGTCTCTGTGGGCTATGTGTGAGGGGTGCTCAATCATGAAAGCTACCCATATGCACTTTGAGTCTGTAAGTACTTCCAAAACAGATTGCTCAATTTTTAAAGCTTAAATCCAAGAGATGTACTTATCTTGCAATGTAATGTCCGTTGACAAGCCTTAAAATGATGTTAAAATGGTATGCTCCGACATTGTCCCGACACTGAGTGTTTCGGAGAGAACCACCTCCTTCAGGGGGTCGGGTACCACTGTGATCGGCTCTGTCGTTGTCCGGAAATATTTTTACATGCTGTAAATAAGATGAGTACAAGAGACAATGTACATAAGTTATCCCACTCAAACATTAGATAATGGCGCATAGATATGAGGGAACACTTACTAATGCAGAAATAATTATTTGTGCGGCAGCGCCGATGGCGTCTCAATATAGCTCTGAAAGAACAACAAAATGCAGTCTATGAAAACAAGGGCTATAAACTTAGGTTTTGTGCCGTGAAGAAATACCTGATCCTCACAAAATACTGACTTTGGCGATGTGGAACTAGTGACAATCGCTTGGCCGTGAGCCATCATGGAGGAGCAAGTGGGACTATGCAGTTCACAGCGCATCGAGTTCTCTCTCCCCCTAAGATGGCGTCGCCAATGACATATATGTCCTTTTTAGGACTGTCCCGGGGCTGCCCTTCATCAGCGAGGTATCCAAAATGGCGTCCGATGACGTCAATTTCCTTTTATGGGATAAGCGTCTAGTTCAAGATGGCGCTCTTCATGACGTACATGCCCTTTTAAGGACACATGTACCGAATTGGCGGTCTTTTTGCATCTTTAAAGGTCAGCGTTTTCTCTTCTTCTCGCCGCCGATAGATGTCTCACGGCCAAGCGATTGTCACTAGTTCCACATCGCCAAAGTCAGTATTTCGCGAGGATCAGGTATTTCTTCACGGCACAAAACCTAAGTTTATAGCCCTTGTTTTCATAGACTGCATTTTGTTGTTCTTTCAGAGCTATATTGAGACGCCATCGGCGCTGCCGCACAAATAATTATTTCTGCATTAATAAGTGTTCCCTCATATCTACGCGCCATTATCTAATGTTTGAGTGGGATAACTTATGTACATTGTCTCTTGTACTCATCTTATTTACAGCATGTAAAAATATTTCCGGACAACGACAGAGCCGATCACAGTGGTACCCGACCCCCTGAAGAAGGAGGTTCTCTCCGAAACACTCAGTGTCGGGACAATGTCGGAGCATACCATTTTAACATAATTTTAAGGCTTGTCAACGGACATTACATTGCAAGATAAGTACATCTCTTGGATTTAAGCTTTAAAAATTGAGCAATCCGTTTTGGAAGTACCGTACTTACAGACTCAAAGTGCATATGGGTAGCTTTCATGATTGAGCACCCCTCACACATAGCCCACAGAGACCAATGATTAAATCATTCAATGCTATTAATGCTATCAAAAGCTTTCATTAGCTTAGCCTTTTGGCATCCATATATGAGGTCTCTCTGAGCTTAGATACCCACTCTCCATTTATTTCAGGATCAATATTCTAACAGGCTTCAGCATGCAGGGCTTTTTATAATATTTTAAAGAAACAGTGACTAATTAAAAATACAGGGGTCAATTTTCTCTTGCTAGCCGGCCTACAAAGTTAGCCAGATAAACTTATCTGGTTAATGTAGCAGGGATACTCGACAGCATGGGCGCACTGCTGAATATACCCAACTATATAAAAATTAGCCTGATAAGTTTACTCGGTTATCATCAGGGCTGCCAAAGAGAAGCTCTAAAGTCAGCCGGCTATGATACCTAGATAGCACCAAAAATCTGTGTTACCCAACTAACGATTGCTAGGTGCACTCTACCTTGGAACGCCCCCATCCATCCCTCATAAAAAGTTATCCAGATACATAAATGAGCACGGAAAGCGAGTGCTCAGTGTTGGGCGCCCGCTTTCCTAATGCGAGCCCAGGCACCTCTCCTGGGTGCATGATGCGATATTTAAATGAGGGTTGTGCTGCCAAGGAGGTGCTAGGGAAAACTGTGCGACCCTAGCGCCTCCTTGGCAGTGGGTGCCCAGGAGAGGTTGGCTGACAGAGGGTTTGGAAAACAGTCGCTCAATTTTACGAGCATTCGTTTTTCTAACTGGTGCATAGCCATGCGTCAGGAAAATGGATGCTCGTTAATTGAGCGTCTGTTTCCAATTTAAAAAAAAAATTTTTTAAACCTTTAAAGCTTTTTGGTTCCTCTGACTTAATATCGCCATGATATTAAGTCGGAGGATGTACAGAAAAACAGTATTTTCTGCTTTTCTACAACTTTTTGGGCGCTCAGAAACTAACACATACTCTAGGCAGGCATTAATTTCTGCGCGTAAAACTGTACGGGGCTGGTGCACATTTTTTTTTTTCGATCTGGGGCGAATAACTAATAGCCTCATCAACATGCATTTGCATGTGATGAGCACTATTAGCTTTGCCAGAGGTTGGATGCGCATTTTGGATGCGCTAATCCCCTGATAGCATAAGGGGCTGAGCACACTGTTTTGCATTGGCCCTTTAGTCGGCTATGTCTGAGGCATTCAGACCAATGGGATTTTAAATTCAGCAGGTTGTCCAGCTAAGTTTGGGATAAATCTTTCTTTACTGACCCCACAAAAGCTGTTACTATGTTATAAGCATCAGTGGCAACATTTCTACCATTTTGCCCAGCACTGACTGCCAACTCACTGATCTTTAGTTTCCTGGATCACCAATGTAGGCTAAATAACAGCAAATAACCAGGATCTGAAATAAGAAATTGCAGACCTGCTACTGGAAATCTGTAACATATCATTAAAATCAGTCACTTACCTAGGGACTGGAGAGCATCCAATATAATGCCAATTTTTAAAAAGGGCTATGGAGGTGATAGCAAGGGTGTGCACTTACATTGTTTTCCTTTTGTTGTATTTTCTTTTAATTTCTTTCTTTTTTATAGTTAGGGACTTTCATTGTCAGTTTTAGTTTTTCCCAGGAATTTATCAGTCTCTACATTACTTATATGAAGTTAGATCAAGTTCAGGCATGATGAGGTAAGGAAGGGGCAGTCCTCCTCTCTTGTGCTTTAATCACCAGCCCAAGCCTTTGTGCACCACAAGAAGAAATGAATAATGCTGGGGGATGCGGGGGGAGGGAGCTCTGGCCATCTCCTGCTTTTAACAGCTCTGATGGGGCTTAAGGTAACCTGCATGAGGTGGCAATTACTGCACTAATCACCTTGCTGGGCAGACTGGTTGGACCATTTTATCTTTATCTGCCGGCATTTAGTATGTAACTTTACCTGCAGAAGTCCCTTTGAGAACTGCCGTTCCTACTTACAGTATCTAAAATAAAATCTTGAACAATCTCCGTGGGAGGCGTACCAAGGGTCTCTGGTGCTGGAGGGGGGGGGGGGGGGGGGCACCAATGCATTTGTGTGCCCCTCTAGTGTCATTCCCCATCCTTCTTGTACTAATGCTTAAAGGTCACAGAAAATCTGTGGCATCTCTAGACAGAAGACTTGGGGGGAGGGTGAAAGCCAAAATGGCATTTCCTCATATCCCACCTACTTCCGCAGTATGGCTCCCTGCTTTAAAACTGACTATAAAATAAAGTCTTAATAACAAAGGCCCAAGGGTCTTCTGTGTAATTAAAAAAAAACTGGCAAGATTCACACTAATAGTAAAACTAATATTAAAATTATTTCATAGCCTCATTCAGCTACTTCTATATGGCTATGAGAGTGAAGTCTGGAATGTATACAGGAAGGGACAGAACGTCAATATAAACCCTGTACCTCCAGGTCTGTAACACACTGTGCATCCAGGGAAATTCCCCCAGAAATGGAGCTTGGATGTTTCCCTTACAGCTCATCAAACAAAAAAATATTTTCAAATTCTGGTGTCACCTCACAGTAATAGCAGCACAAACACCTTCCACTGCCAGACACATTGTGAACTTACCCAAAACCCCGCAAAAAAGACACTCAAAATCTATACAGAAAACCTATCATAATGTAATAGTAATAACACCAAGGACTCAAACAACAATAACCCGTCCTGTGAAAAGGCACAAGTAAATATTACACTGGGTTTCAGAATACCAATACACCACCTACTGAGGAAACAAAACAAACCAGATTGCTATAGATCCCTATACAGACACTACACGCTAGCAGAATCTCTCATCATGGTCACACGCGCAGAGCTGAGACAGACCCTCACCAAATACAGAATAAAGGGTCACAAATTAGAACCAGCAATATGCAGACAAAAACTGAAATGGAAACCCCAGAAGCCGATTCTGTGTGTAACAATGGATAAACAGAACCACCATTCCTCATAAAAGTATGTCCCTGTGCCCGGGGATATTGGCCCCCCTGCCACCCCTCCTTGGTTCGCCACTGATCTCAGTACCGAGAAAAGTATATAACGTTTCCTACCGGGGACGGTTCCTGCTGCTGCACTGCGCTCTCTTCCTTCTTTGGGGGCTGCAGTAGATTCTCCGCCAACCAACCAGTTTTCAGCCTCTCACTGCTGTGAGTCCTGAGCCCCACACAGCCTCTCTTCTCCTCTGTTGCTGGTCCTCCTCCCGCACAGCCTCTGGTCTCTGCTGCTGCAGCCGGTCCTCTGATGCAGCTGTTCTTGCCTCATTAGTTTTATTTCAAGGTTGAAACAGACAGAAACATTACAAAATTTCTTCAGGATTTATTTACAAAAGAAACCTGATTAGTGCACAATAGTGTGCACAACATAAAGACTGAGTAACATTTGTAATACCATTTTATTTCAAAACTGAATGCACAACCATAAAACTGATTTACAGATCCCCCACTCAATGGTATCCTGACCTCTGTCTCTCCCCCCCCCCCCCCCATGGTCCATGACATCCCCCTCTTTCTTCCATTCTTGTCCCCCATCTCCTCTCTCCTCCCCCTCCTGACCCATCACAATGCTACCATGTCTCTCTCCCCCTCCCCAGCAGGTTAGTCCTCAGGCTGAATCAGGTCTAAAAGAAAGTCTCCCTTTGCCTGCCCCAGACTGAAGCTTGACCTGCTGCGGAGGGAGAAGAGAGAGAAGAGAGAAAGAGTCTCCTGCTCACCATCGCCTTTGACCCCAGAAAAATGCAACTATTTCATTGTATTCTTTTAAGCAGCATTTATTCACCACCGTTACCTACCTTCAGGGCAGAAATAAAGGCGAGAGGAGATCAGCACCTGGACAAGGCTGAAGCTGGTCCGGGAGTGGGGGTGGATGGCAGGGGCAAGTTTGGAGGTTGCTGGCATGGGATGCAGATCAAATCCTCTGCGCCTGAGCTTGCTCTTGCTGAAGTACTGCCTGCCATGCCCACCTCTGATTGGCTCAAGCTTCGTGGGTGGCAAAAAAGGCACCAGAGGCAGAGCACATGGGCAAAGCAAAGCTCCACTCCCTCTCCAGGAGCCCGACACTCTGGGCTGCCGCGCCCAGCCTGATATCATCAATGAATGCCAGGCCCAAAATGTCCCCCTTTATGACACATGAAATTGGGCAGCCTTCGATGACGATGTCAGGCCGGGGGAGGCAGCTTAGAGTCGGTAGCCCTGAATGGGAGAGAGCTTTACTTTACCAATATAACTGGTTTCAGCGGAGGAGCAGGTGGGACTATGAGAGTGGATGGTGATGCTGCAGGTGGAGGGAACAATCATGCTTGGGGAGGGGAGGCAGAGGAGACAGCTTTTCAAGTTGGTGGTGCCTGCGCATCACTGTACACTATGGACGCTATGCACCTGATCGTTGATATCAGTCATTAATGTTGTCTCAGTAGGCAGGTCTGCTTTTGCAAGGATTGTGCTGGCATTTTCTTCATGTGGTCTTTCAGTCACCAGCTTCATGTCAGGAATTTGTGGTCAATTGCTGGTTGGTCCTTTGCATGTCTCTTGCAAACACTTCATTTGACACTTGTTTTTAATGCACACTTTGGAGAGTAGCTGTCGTTTGTTGTAGGAGAGGCTCTCAATGTTGGGAGATACAACTTTCAGTGCCAACCCTTGAAGAGGCACCTGTTTTGTGATGATCCTGATGTCTGTGTCAGTCTTCAGGCAACTTTAGTTGGTATTATTGCTTGGTTGATGGTATTAGCAGGATTAGCAGTCATAAAGACCCCCAGGGCCGCGACGTGGACGCTCCTGCTGTGGCCCCGGGATGGGGGAAGGATCCCTCTTCAAGAGAGGGGGCAGGGATTTGGAAAGAGGGGGAAGGGAAAGGGTATTAGAAGGGGAAGGGGAATGAAGGGGAGGGGCATGACTTTAAGGGAAGAAGTGAAGAAGATTCTTGGTCTGCAAGATAGACATCTTTCATTATCCTCCCTTGCCAATGGATTGATTCTTAACGAGACAGTAAGAGTGACAATAGGTTGTGGAGAAGGTGGGACAGCAGCAGAGTGGGAATAAAGATCTTCCTGGCCTTCCATGTCGGCTGAGTTCCACACAGTTTTACCTCTTCTCTTCAGCCAGACCTCTCTCACAGTTTCTCTTTACTAGAGATGTGATTCGGCCGAACCTTTCGGTTCAGCCTTCGTTATCGGCCCGCCATGGGAAATTTCCCTTGTGGTCAGCCGGAGTCCCGGGAGCGATCTGCTCTCGGGCCATCAGCTGCCAGTAATCAAAATGGTGCTGATGACACTTTGCCCTTATGTTTGAGAGGGGCTATCGGTGCCATTGGCCGGCATCTGTCACATGGTAGGAGCAATGGACGGCCAGCGCCATCTTAAAAAATGGGGTAGGTTTGAGATTTTTTTTTTAATGTGCCATTTCTCCTCCCCCCCCAAAACGATAAGAAAACCACATGAAATGTCATGGGTTTTCTTATCATTTCGTCGCCCCCCCGAAATGTGACAAAATAGGAAATATCATCTCTATTTCCTATTTCGTCACAAACGAATGCACATCCCTACTCTTCACCACTGTGGCCGGTCCTCCTCCTACACAGCCGCTCTTCTTTGTGGCTGATCCATCTCCTACATAGCCGCTCTTCTCCTCTATGGCTGGTCCTCCTCCTACAATGCTACTCTTCTCCATTGCAGCCAATCATCATACACAGCTTCCTCTATGGCCAGTCGTCCCTCATAGCCTCTCTTCTCGTCCATGGCCATTTTCCTCTTACACAGCCTCTCTTCTCTCTGCGGCCGGACCTTCTCCCGGAGTTTGCTCTGCAGTCAGTCCTCCTCTGTGGCCGGTCCTCCTCCCACACAGCCTCTCGTCACCTCTCTAGCTGGTTCTCCTCCCACAAACCTCTTCTGAGGCCAGACATCCTTCACAGCCTGTCTTCTCTTCATAAGCCAATCACCCAACACAGCTTCCTTTCACCTTTGCAGCTGTTCCTCCTCCTGCAAGCCTCTTTTCTGATGTTGTCAGCCCTCCTCCTGCACAGCCTCTGTTCTCTCCTGCTACAGTCGGTCCTCTGATGCCTCCTTACAGTGTTTTCATTAATTTTATTTCAAAACTGAAACACACAGAAACATTACAAGTTTTCTTCAGGATTTAATTAAAAAAGAAACCTAATCTATGCAGAACAGTATACAAAACCATAAAGGCTGAATAAAAGTTGAAATACAGTTTTATTTCAATACTTAATATACAACAAAAAACTGATTTACAAATCCCCCACTCAACAGTAATCTGACCTCTATCTTCCCCTCTCCATGGTCCTCAACATCCCCCTCTCTCTTCCATTTCTTATCTCCCCCCCCCCCCCCCCCCCCAGCAGGTTAGTCCTCAGGCTGCATCAGGCCAAAAAAGAAAGCCTCCCTTTGCTGAAGCTTGAGGATTGACATGCTGCGGGGGAGAGAAAGAGAGAAAAAAAAATCTCCTGCTCAAGAAAGCCACCAAGAAAAATGCAGCTATTTCATTATATTCTTTTAAGCAGCATTTATCCACCACCATTACCTACCTTCAGGCTAGAGAAGGACGAGAGGCGTTCAGCACCTGGACGAGGTTGAAGCTGCTTCAGGAGTGCTGGTGGATGGCGGTGGCAAGTTTGGAGGTTGCTGGCATGGGGTGCAGATCAAATCCTCTGCGCCTGAGCTTGCTCTTGCTGTAGTGCTGCCTGTCATGCCCACCTCTGATTGGCTCAAGCATCGTGGGTGGCAAAAAAAGCACCAGTGGCAGTGCACATGGGCAAAGCAAAGTTCCATTCCTGCTCTGGGAAACTGGCACTGTGGGCTGCCATGCCCAACTTGATGTCATCAGTGATGGCCAGGCCCAGAAGGTCCCCCTTTATAATACTCATAAAACTGGGCCAGCCTTTAATGATGGTTTCAGACTGGGGGAGGCAGCTCAGAATGTCGGTAGCCCAAAGTGGGAAGAGAACTTTACTTTACTAATATAACTGGTGCTACCAGAGTAGCAGGTGGGTCTATGGGAGTGAATGGTGATGCTACACGTGGAGAGAATAATTATGCTTGGGGAGGAGAGGCAGAATTACAGCTTTTCAAGTTGGTGGTACCGGCACACCCCCTTAAAGCTGATGGTTCCGGTGCATCACTGTACACTATGGACACTATGCCCCTGATCGTTGATATCAGTCATTAATGTTGTCTCAGTAGGCAGGTCTGCCTTTGCAAGGATTGTGCTGGCATTTTCTTCATGTGGTCTTTCAGTCACCAGCTTCATGTCAGGTATTTGTGGTCGATTGCTGGTTGGTCGTTTGCATGTCTCTTGCAAACACTTCATTTGACACTTGTTTTTAATGCACATTTTGGAGAGTAGCTGTCGTTTGTTGTAGGAGAGGCTCTCAATGTTGGGAGATACAACTTTCAGTGCCAACCCTTGAAGAGGCGCCAGTTTTGTGATGATCCTGATGTCTGTGTCAGTCTTCAGGCATCTTTAGTTGGTATTATTGCTTGGTTGATGGTATTAGCAGGATTAGCAGTCATAAAGACCCCCAGGGCTGCGACGTGGACGCTCCTGCTGTGGCCCCGGGATGGGGGAAGGATCCCTCTTCGAGAGAGGGGGGAGGGATTTGGAAAGAGGGGGTGATTAAATAAGGGGAAGAGGAATGAGGGGGAGGGGCATGACCTTAAGGGGAGAGATGAAGAAGTTCTGGGCCTGTAAGACAATAAATGTAAACATCACTCATAATCCTCCCTTGCCAATGGAATGATTCTTAGCGAGACAGTAAGGAGAGTCAATAGGTTTTGGAGAATGGAGGAATAGCTGAAGGGGGGTGGGGGGGAGCAAAGATCTTCTTCCTGGCCCTGCACCTCAGCTGCTCAAGCTGCACTGCTGACAGGATTTTACAGGAACTGGAGTCTGCCCTAGAGAAGGGTATAACTTGGGGAATTATTTGCTATGAAAATAATTTAATTTTAAAAAGTATTCATTAATGTGTGACTTGTTGAGTCACTAACATCCTTCAGTTAGTATGGGGGCTATTTTCTCCCAGAATCCACCTTCCCCTGTCACTGCCATGGGGTCTCTCCTAGCAGCTGTGATTGCTGTACCACCACCGCAGTGTCATGGGGTTATTTAGATTAACCAGGGAAGGAGAAGGATAGGACAGAGAGAGGAAAAAAGCAAGGGAGAAGAAAAAGAGAGGGCAGAGAGCAAAGATGAGGGAAACTGAAGGGAAGCAGCAGAGAGCAAAGGAGAAAGAGGCAGAAGAGGGAAGGAGGAACAAAACTGGAGGTGAATGCTGAGACGATGCCATGGACATCAATTTGCTGCCTCCCTCAGTACCAGAGGTTTGGTCCAGGTGAAGCCTTAGTCTTCAGGCTCAGGACTGAGATGAGAAGGGAGATTTAGTGATGGGTCTGCTGGGGAAGGAGGGTGGTTGGAATGGAAGACATTTTTTTAAACAGCTTTGTCAACCCTTATTTGATTTCCAAATAAAAGGCTAAACTTACCGAATTATTTTCCGCTAAAACAGCAGAATAACTTGCGAAGCCTATAAGGAAAAGAACACGTGATGGTTATTTCAGCTGCAGTCTGTTCGGTGGGGGGAGATACTAAGGACGAGGACAGAGAAAACATCTGCTCAGTCTGCTGGAGCTGGGAATGGCTGGAGCTGGCTGACTAGTTGGGGGTGGGGAAGGAGTCTGTGGTCATTAAACTGCACCACAGAAGGTGCTGTTTTACATTAGATCTCAATATTTCCTCTATTCAGAAAGATTTTTACAAGCATATAGCTAAGAGGCCAATCCTCAAAATGATTTCTGCAAGTAAAAGTGTAAATCATCTGTCTGAAAATGACCCCCTGCAAATGTGTCAAGAGCTAAGTGCATTTTTTGGACAACGCCTGAACTTTCAGTGGCAGAGAACGGAAGTGTTTCTGGGGGCATGTTTACGTCAGGGAAGGAAAATGCACAGATTGCATTTTCAAATCTTTGTGTACACTTTACAAGCATTGTCTGAATTATCAAGGTGGTTCCTCACCCTGTAAAAATGTTGCTAACAATAATTTTTTATGGATTTGACAGTTGCTTTACTTTGATTGTAAATATTACTACACTTAACATAAAGCTTGGGGGTAACCTGCTCAGAGCAGCAGGTACTACCATAGGAAGCTTGCTGGACAGACTGGATGGACCATTTGGTCTTTTTCTGCTGCCTTTACTATGTTACCAGGAGAATTCTACCCACACAAAATGCAGGAGCAAGTAACCGCTGTGATAATATTATACTTTCAGTTTGAAACTGGTGCAAAGGCCAGGGGTAAACAGTGCACCCAGTCTTTGTCCTAATGTGGACAGTTTGAAATTCACTCCCAAATTGTGCTTTTGAGAACAATGATGGTGATAAGAATGGATGGGACAAGCCTAAGGAATAACCCTCATACCCTTCAAATTAGTAAATTAGCTGTGGGTGATGCCCGTCTGTCTTCATTCACCCCATGCTCCCCTCCCACCTTCTCTCACTTCCATGCTTTCCTCACACTCTCACTCCATCCCTCCCTCACACTCTCATCCCATGCTCCCCTCACACTCTCTCTCTCTCTCCTTGCATTCCTAACTCTCTCTCACTCCATGCTCCCCTCACATTCTCTCCCACTCCTATGCCTACTCCTTCCTCAATCACTGAGCTCCCTTTCAATCCCTCTTCAAGCCAAAGAACACTCTTGCTCCATGTCCCCTTACAGTATCTCCTGTCCTCCATGTTCTCTTGCTCTTCTTCCCCGTTCCTCTCCCACTTTCTAATACTCCAATCCTCTCTCACACTCTCCCCTCTTGTATTGCTGCTCTCCCCATCTTAACTTAACTTCAGCAACATAAAAAAACAAAAGCTCATAACCTTAAAGTTTCCCTTGGGTCCTCAATTATTGCTCAGACCAGGGGCTTGCTCAGAGGAGAGTGAGGGAAGCAATTTCATACAATTCTGTGGCCACTTGGAGCATGTGTTACGGATGTGGACCCTTGAGCCGGCTAGAGTGTATAGATGATCCGCTGAAGGATGGGCTGCAGTGGAACTCGAGCCAGGAGGTGGACCAGAACCAGGAGACCTGACAGGATCTTCACTATACCAACCTTCGTTCCCCACAGGTTGAGCCCTTGGGTGCCAGGGCCAGCAGGACTTAGGCGGAGTCTACTGGTGAAGAGGAATCCGGCGGACGGTCTGAGTCAAGGCAGACGGAAGAGAAGAGGAGATGGGGTCAGTGCAGAGGTTGTGGCAGGCAGCAGAGGACCAAGATGAGGAGACAGACTGGAAGTCAAGGCAGCAGACAGTGGAGACAGGAGACAAGCCAGGGATCTAGACGGGCAGCAATGAGGAATACCAGAAGACGAGCCGAAGTCAGGAACCAGAGAGTCAAGCCAAAGTAAGGACAGGAACTGGAGAACAGAGGTGGGAACGGATCAGGAATCAGGAACAAGCTGGATTGGAGCAAGGATCAGGAACAAGCTGGAATGGAGCGAGGATCAGGAACAAGCTGGAATGGAGCAGGAATCAGGAACAAACTGGAACTGCAACTAGTAACTCCCAGGAGTTGACCTGTTGCCAAGGCAAGGAGTTGTGCTCTAGACTGGGTTTAAATACCCTAGAGCATCTGATGTCATCCCCAGGGCCGGGCCGTGGTTTCCCGGCACAGCCACTTTAAATCTGGAGCTCCTGCACGTGTGCGCGCCTAAAGGGCGGAGACTGCAGTGAAGGATCAGCGGCATCTCCCTCGTGGAAGGAGCACCGCAAGAAAGCCAGCCATGGCCTGGGGCCGAATGGAGAATGCCGCGACCAGCTGAGAAGAGCAGGTGAGTTGGGGAGCCGACCGCGGCCTCCCACGGTCTGGGTTTTCAACAGTACCCCCCTCCTACGTCCCTCCCCAGAGGTCCAGGTTTGCTTGGATGGTCCCGGTGGAACTGATGGAGAAGAGATTTATCCAGTATGTTAGAAGCAGGTTCCCAAGTGTTCTCCTCAGGACCACAACCTTCCCAGGAGAGAAGGTATTCCCATCTCCAATGGTAGAAGCATACATCTAAGACATCACGTACTTGGTAAACGGTCTCCTCTTCTGCTACCGGTTTGGAGGGTTCCGGGGGATTTTTGTGGAAGACCGACAGAATCAATGGTTTAAGTAGTGACACATGGAACACATTGTAAATCTTCAGAGTGGATGGAAGGCTCAAGTGATAGGAAATTGTACCCACTCGCTCTATGACCACAAATGGACCAATGTATTTAGGTGCCAAGCACATGGAGGGAATCTGGAGACGAATGTGCTTGGTGCTCACCCAGACTTTATCTCCTGGGTTGAAAATAGCAGCTGGATAATGATGTTTATCAGCATTTTTCTTGGCTGTGTCAGCTGTTTGCGGGAATTTGGTCTGCGTAGATTCCCAGAGGGTTTGAAGCTGTTGAGCTGTGAGCTGAGCCGCAGGTGAAGGCACTGTCATTGGAAGCGGCAACGAAGTGTTTAGTTGTTTACCATAAACAAGCTGGAAAGGAGACGCTCCGGTTGCAGAATAAACATGGTGGTTATATGAAAATTCAGCCCATGGCAGTAGAGACACCCAATCATCCTGCTTGTCTCCTATGAAGGATCGGAGGAAGGCCTTTAAAGACCGATTAGTTTGTTCTGCCTGTCCATTGCCTTGCGGGTGCAAAGTAGATGTAAAGTCCAAACGAACCCCAAACCTTTTACAGAGTGCCCTCCGATATTTAGCGGTAAATTGTGAGCCTTGGTCTGAAGCGATGTGAAGTGGTAGTCCATGAGTGCGGAATATATTTTGGGTAAAGAGTTGTGCCAGTTCGGGTGCAGTTGGAAGCTTGGCTAGAGAAACAAAGTGAGCCATTTTAGAAAATCTGTTGACAGTAACCCAGATGACGGTTTTCTCTTCAGACAGAGGTAAGTCCACTACAAAGTCTGTAAGAGAGATGGGTCCATGGTTCTGTTGGTATAGGAAGCGGTTGTAGAAGACCCCAAGGATGTCTTGGCAAGGGTTTCTGTCTAGCGCAAGTAGGACATGAACTGACATAAACTTGGACATCCCTCCTGACATGTGGCCACCAATAGTATCTTGTTAGCAGCTCTAAGGTTTGTGCCTTACTGGGGTGCCCCGCTGTTAGGGAGTCATGGGCCCAAGATAGGACCTCCCTACTTCAGTGGAGAGGAACAACAGTTTTGCCCATGGGGACTACATTCGTGAAGGCTATAAGGAAATTAGCTGACTCTAGAATGTATTGAGGAGTGGTAGGAGTGTCTTCTGTCTCGGTAGTGTGGGAGAGAGCGTCTGCACGAAAGTTCTTTGATGTGGGCCTGTAGCGCAGAGAGAAATTGAAATGGCTGAAGAATAAGAACCATTGAACTTGCCTGGGGTTCAGGCGCTGAGCCCGACACAGGAATTCCAGGTTCTTGTGATCTGTATAGACAATGATAGGATGTTGGACCCCCTCCAGCCACTGATACCTTGCCTAAAATGCTAGTTTTATGGCCAAAAGTTCCTTATCCCCTATGCTGTAGTTTTTTTCAGCAGCAGAAAAATTCCGAAAGAAGTATGAGCATGGAAGTAACTTGCCCTTGAAGAAATTTGACTGCGAACAGCCCCCACAGCTAAATCTGATGCATCTACATCTACAATGAAAGGTCGCTGAGGCTCCGAGTGATGTAGACAAGTGTCTAAGAGAAAGGCTTTCTTTAGATCCTTGAAAGCATGTTGGGCTGCTGGAGACCAATCCTTAGCGTTAGCTCCCTTCTTAGTGAGGACAGTAAGTGCAGCCACCCTTTGTGAATAATGGGGTATGAATTGCCGGTAGAAGTTTGTGAATCCAAGGAACCGCTGGAGAGCTTTGATGCCTACTGGCAGAGGCCAATCTTCAATGGCGGATACTTTGTCGGGATCCATATGAAATCCTGTAGAGGACACAATATATCCCAGAAATGGCAGAGATTCTTGCTCAAATAGGCACTTCTCAAGCTTAGCAAATAGGCAGTTGTCCCTAAGTTTCTGTAACACTTTCTTGACTTGTTGCCGATGCGTAGTGAGGTCTTTGGAATATATTAGTACATCATCCAGATATACTATGACTGAGGAATGAAGCATATCTCGTAGGACTTCGTTCATCAGGTTTTGGAAAACCGCAGGAGCATTACACAAGCCAAATGGCAGGTACTTGTAATGCCCATCACGAGTGTTGAAAGCGGTTTTCCACTCATCTCCTGGTCGTATTCTAACTAGATTGTAGGCCCCCCGGAGATCAAGTTTGGTGAAGACCTTGGCTCCCTTTAGCCGGTCTAGGAATTCCGGGATGAGCAGTAACGGGTATCTGTCCCGACGGGTAATGGCATTGAGGCCACGGTAATCTATACAAGGTCTGAGCGAGCCATCCTTTTTTTGCAACAAAAAAGAATCTGGCTCCCGCTGGTGAGGTCGAGGGTCGAAAAAATCCACGGTCCAAATTCTCCTGGATGCAGCGGGACATGGCTTTTGTCTCTGGAAGAGATAGAGGGTATACACGCCCTCTGGGTGGCATGGTGCCCGGAAGTAAGTAAATAGTACTATCAAAGGGACAGTGTTCTGGAAGAAGTTCTGCCTTTTCTTTCAAGAATATTTCCAAGTATTCGGAGTATTGCATTGGCAAAGATAATGGAGTAATGTATAGGGGTATGCAAGGTCGTGGAATTGCAGGCAGACATGAAGAAAAGCAAGATGGGCTCCAGGACATTATTTGGAGATTATCCCACTGGATGACGGGTGAATGCTTCTGGATCCACGGCAAGCCAAAGACTAAAGGATGAATGGCTTTCTCTAGAACCAGAAAGGAAATCTCTTCGCTGTGAAGAACTCCTGTGCGAAGAGTCACCGGAGTCGTAGTGGCAGAGATACAGCTTGGGAATGGTGTGCCATGGATGGAAGAGATCCGTAGTGGTGGTGTGCAAGGCTGTACAGAAAGTTGCAGCTGTTGTACGAGGTCTGCCAAGATAAGGTTTCCCCCAGCTCGAGTCAATGAAGGCAAGAGTGGAGAACGTTCCCCCAGAATATTCAAGGTTAACTGGAACAGTACATTGAGGAGCGGGATTTACACAGCCTAGGGTCAGCTCCCCAATGACTCCTAGGCCCTAGAGTTTTCCGGCCGCTCACTGCATTAAGCCAGCAGATGGCCCTTACCACCACAGTAAAGACAGAGGCCTAGAGAGCGATGGCGCTTCCTCTCTTCTGGGGTCAAAGGGATGCGTCCCAGCTGCATAGGTTCTTCTCTGCGACTGGTCGAGGAATCGGACGAGGAAGCCAGAGGACGTGAGAAGGAGGGAGCCAGTGAGACTGCCCTTCTAGCAGGCTTGACTTCCTGAGCTCGTTGCTGAAGCCGGCAGTCAATCCGACCTGCGAGGTCTATTAGAGTCTCAACGTCCTCTGGGAGATTCCGAGCAGCGAGTTCATCCTTTATTCGGGGAGACAAGCCTTCCAAGACAATGCTCCGCAAGCTATCATCTCGCCAACCTAGCTCCGATGCTAGTGTGCGGAACTCCACTGTGTAATCAACCAGAAGGCGGGACCCCTGACGGAGGAGCAAGAGTTCAGTAGCGGGAGTGGATTGCTGAGCTGGTTCATCAAATACAGTCATGAACACGAGGATAAACTGCTGCATATCCCCAAGCAAGGAGTCTCCTTGTTCCCAAAGTTGTGAGGCCCAAGCTAGGGCTCACCCATCCAAGAGGGATAGCATGTATGTTCTTTTAATCTGGTCTGATGGGAACTGCACTGGTTTAAAATAATGGTTCAAAAAACCACGGCACTCGTTTGGATCTCCTGCATATCGTGGAGGTGCTGGTAGGTGTAACGATGCGGCTGGTCCAGGAACAGGAGCCGGGACTGGAGGTGGCACTGCTACAGGAGGGCTACCATCCAGGCAATTAGCCAATCTCTCCATGGTAGCCACCAGGACATCTAAGCAGTGTTGCTGCTGCTGCAGACTTTGAGCCATGCCAGGAATGGCTTGAAGACCAGAAAGATCCGCCAGGTCCACGCCTTGGTAAACTATTATGGATGTGGACCCTTGAGCCGGCTAGAGTGTATAGGTGATCCGCTGAAGGATGGGCTCCAGTGGAACTCGTAGCCGGGAGGCGGACCAGGACCAGGAGACCTGACAGGACCTTGACCTATACCAACCCTCGTTCCCTGTAAGTTGAGCCCTTGGGTGCCGGGGCCGGCAGGACAGGCGGGGTCTCCTGGCGAAGAGGAATCCGGTAGATAGTCTGAGTCAAGGCAGGTGGAAGAGCAGAGGAAACGGGGTCAGTCCGGTGGTCATGGCAGGCAGCAGAGGAGCAAGACGAAGAGACAGACTGGAAGTCAAGGCAGGCAGCAGACAGCGGAGACCAGAGACAAGCCAGGGATCAAGATGGGCAGCAATGGGGAATACCAGAAGATGAGCTGAAGTCAGGAAAAAGAGAGTCAAGCTGAAGTAAGGTCAGGATCTGGAGTACAGAGGTGGGAACGGAGAAGGAATCAGGAACAAGCTGGAATGGAGCAGGAATCAGGAACAAGGTAGAACTGCAACTAGTAACTCCCAGGAGTCGACCTGTTGCCAAGGCAAGGAGTTGTGCTCTAGACTGGGTTTAAATACCCTAGAGCGTCTGACGTCATCCCAGGGGCCGGACCGAGGTTTCCTGCCCTGGCCCCTGTAAATTTGGAGCTCCTGCACGTGCGAGCACCTAAGGGGCAGAGTCTGCAGTGAAAGATCGCGGCATCTCCCTCGTGGAAGGAGCGCTGCTAGAAGGCCCAGCCATGGCCCGGGGCCGAACAGAGGATGCCGCAACCAGCTGAGAAGAGCAGGAGGTGAGTTGGGGAGCTGACTGCGGACCCCCGCAGTCTGGGTTCTCAACAGCATGCTTCTTTAAGGCAGCAGATACTATGACCTGCAGGGAGACCTTTAGGATGCAGATTCCTGTTTGTTTCTTGCACCCTGCCCTGGAGAATCTGGGAACTCTCCGAGAGAACAGAGCATATATCCTTGAAGCCTGATTCAGTTCTGTGATTGCTGTTACAATACTATGGGACAGATGTATTGAACATTTCTCTCACACACAACATTGGAAGAGCCCCTTCATACATCCAACTCATGACATTTCTTTCATGCTTATCAGCACTGTACTATGTTAGTGGTATAAATAAGTATAATGCTATTTACCATAGTGCCTTGCTAGTCTTTCTAGAATTAAAAGAAAATAAATAGTGTTAAAGAAAGATTGACAAAGTATGACAACACAAAGAATGGGCTACTGCACTATGAATCTATACAAAGGTTTTATGATATTCTCAATTTTGTTTTCTATTCTTTTCCAAATAATTCCTAATAATCTATTTCCTTTCTTCAACTGTTGCCAAACCCTAAGCTGAAGCTATCAAGATATTGTCCACAAGGACTATGAGGACCTTTCCTGGGTGCTGACTTCTAACACTGAACCCAGCATAATTAACCTGTAGTTTGGATTCTTTTTCCCTACATGCATCACTTTGCACTTGTCCACATTAAATTGCATCTGCCATTTAGAAGCTCAGTCTCCTAGTCTTATAAGGTCCTTCTGCAGTTCCTCACAATCTGCTACTGTTTTAAAGATCCAAAGCAATTTTGGCCCCGCATTCCTCTGCCTGACAGATTTTCTTGTGTAGCATTTGACTGGATCCCATGCTGCATCCGGGCCCCAAAGTAGAGGGTTGGCAGGAGACAGAGTGGGCAGGGAGACCATGGCATCTGCCATCGTGGAGCAGAAGGAGACAGCGGCAGCATCATTGGTGCGCAGAAAGACAGAGGAAGAGACAGCATCGGTCCATGCTGGAAGTAGGGACATTCTGGGATGAAAACAGGACAGCAGTGACAGCTATGACTCAGAGTACTGCAGAGGCTGAAAGGGAAGGGGAGGAGAGAAAGACAGAGAGAGCTTGGAAAGTGGCTAGGGATGAGAAAGAGAGGCTGGAAGGGGGTAGGGGAGAGAGTGAAAGGGTGAAGGGGTAGGAGGGAGAGAGAGAGAGGGTGAAGGGGGTAGGAGAGAGAGAGAGAGGCTGGAAGGGGGTAGGAGAGAGAGAGAGAGAGAGGGTGAAAGGGGTAGAAGAAAAAGAGAGGTTTGGGGTGGGGGGGGGGGGGGGGGGGAGAGAGCCATGAGACAGAGTGATAGAAAGAGACTGGTGAGGGACAAGAGCCTGGGGGGAGGGGGTGACTATTACAGTATGTTGGAAGGAATTCTGGGGCAAAAACAACTATGTCTTTATAATAACTGTTTCTACATTAAAAATAATATATAATAATATATATAATGATTTATTACATTTTAAACAAAGACAGTGACCATAGTGTATTACATTAACAAATAAAATATTCAACATTTTACAATATTCTGCTTTTTCTCACAGAATTCCCCCAGGAGAAAAGACTTTAGTACTTACGGCCTGTCGGGTTCTCCTGGGGGCTCCTCCAAGGGGGGTTGGGGGGAGGGAGGCCGGGTAGAACTAGGGGAGGGGTTGGGGAAGAAAGACAGCACAGGGGATTGGGGGTGAGACACAATAAGGGAAGTCTGAGGGGGCAGGGAAGTTTGGGAGGGGGGCCTAATATATATACTTTTAATGGAGGGGGTAGGGGATTCAGGGTCAGGAGAGGGCGGAGGGCTTGGAGAAGCTCCAAAAAGAAGTTTGTTCAGACTGCAAAAAAGAAAAAGACAGGAATTATTAGATGTAATTATGGATACACAAAAAGCCAAATCTACAAAGAAGATATTCTAATTATCCCTTCCTCTCAGGGCAACAACCCCTTCCTCACTCATCTCCACCCCTCCTCTCACCCAGGGCAGCGACCCATCCCTCACTCACTATCACCCCTCCTCTCACCCAGGGCAGCGACCCATCCCTCACTCACTATCACCCCTCCTCTCACCCAGGGCAGCGACCCATCCCTCACTCACTATCACCCCTCCTCTCACCCAGGGCAGTGACTCATCCCTCACTCACTATCACCCCTCCTCTCACCCAGGGCAGTGACTCATCCCTCACTCACTATCACCCCTCCTCTCACCCAGGGCAGTGACTCATCCCTCACTCACTATCACCCCTCCTCTCACCCAGGGCAGTGACTCATCCCTCACTCACTATCACTTCTCCTCTTACCCAGGGCAGTGACTCATCCCTCACTCACTATCACCCCTCCTCTCACCCAGGACAGTGACTCATCCCTCACTCACTATCACCCCTCCTCTCACCCAGGGCAGCGACTCATCCCTCACTCACTATCACCCCTCCTCTCACCCAGGGCAGCGACTCATCCCTCACTCACTATCACCCCTCCTCTCACCCAGGGCAGTGACTCATCCCTCACTCACTATCACCCCTCCTCTCACCCAGGGCAGTGACTCCTCACTCACTATCACCCCTCCTCTCACCCAGGGCAGTGACTCATCCCTCACTCACTATCACCTCTCCTCTCACTCAGGGCAATGACCTTTCTCACTCCCCATCAGACTTCCTCTCCCTCAGGACAATGATCCACCCCTCACTCACCACCACTCCTCCTCTCACCCGCTCATTACCCTTCCCAATTATTAAATAATTGATGTATTACCAGTCTTCGATAAGATGACCTGTAAGGAAAACATGAAACTGGTAAGCAAATAAAAATATTGATGCAAGCTAAGAACAGCTCTAATTTAAGGATCAGACTGAAGGACTGGGCAGAAATCTTCATACAAAATCCCCACAAAAGTGAATAATTAAGAAGTAATTTTCAAAGATATTCTCCCTGGTTTAATAGGTGCTTATCCACAGAGAATATCCCTTTGAAAATTGCTTCATCCTCCCCAGTGTGGAGAAAAGGGGCAGGGACATTCCCTTATGATTGGGGCTTTCATTTGGAAATCCTGGCACATTCTTTACTGCACATATGATGCACATGAAAAGGAAACTCCATGGGTTATTAACACCTAGAAATGTGATGGCAGGGCTGTCCCCGGCCTCCAGAGAACAATGTGCTTTCTTTTCTATCAAATATAAGTCACTTCCTACAACTGCACAATATCTTGTGACATAATTATTTAAATTAAGCAGTGTTGTGTGAGAATCTGGCTGTCCTTGCCAATCCAGGTAGGATAGCACAACTGGCAACGCGTCGCGTCTGGAAGAGGGGAGGAATGCAGGAGCCCCCAAGACCCCTTCTGGGTTCATGCAGGCTCTGTCTGGTCTACAGTGGCAAATCCACACGGAATAGGGAATTCCACAGTGAGGTGGCGACAGGCGATTGGCTGAGCTGGTATTGCTGGTCACCCTGGGGGCTGGGTGGACTTGCTCATGGCAGAAGGGAGGATCAGAGAGTTGCAGATGGAGGTCTAAAATCCAGACATTTTCCCAGATCTTTGCATCTCTGATTGGTGGTGCTATAACATTTTGTAAATTGTTGGTACACATGCCTATATCACTATCATATCCTCCCATCTTGCCTCTTCTCTAGGGTGTACATGTTTAGGTCCTCAAGTCTCATCTCATAAGGCTTTTAATGCAGACTCTACTATTGTGTTTGGTTTTCTCTGCCATGCTATTACCCTATTTGTATCCTTTTTAAGATATGGCCTACAGAACTGAGCACATTACTCTAGGTGAGGCCTCTCCAATAAACTGCACAGGGGCAATATCACCTCCTTTTTTTGATGGATTATGTCTTTCCCTAAGCATCCCAGCATCCCGCTGCTCCGGCCACCACCTTGTTAGACTGTCTTGATAACTTAAGACCATCAAACATTATCGTCCCACGGTCTCACTCCTGGTTATTGCACACCAATGCTGCTCCACAAATGCATGTCTGTGGACTTTTTTGTTCTGAAATGTACCTGCCAAGCATTCAACCAGCTCCTTAAGTTCTCTTTCCAATGTTAAAAAATTACTACATCCACCAGACTTTTGCACCGTGCTTCAAGCCTCCATCTTTCCAGTTCTTGAGTATTGCAATAGCTTATACACTGGCATCTCACAAACTCGATCAAATCCTTGCAACATTTGCTTAATTCTGCCGCGCGGCTTATTACTGGTTCTAAATGATACGAACATATTGAGAGGTCGGGTAGGCTTCATGCCTGCCCGTCCAGGATAATATGGCACCAAGCTCACTGATGCAAGCCTGGCTCGGGGTCCATCTCTCTTCCCGGCCAGGCATCTGGTGCTGCATCCCACCCGCCCGCCCTTGTTGCTATTGTTTGTTGTATGGGGCTTTATCGTTGTCGCAGCTTCAATGGGGGGGGGGGGCGGGTAGCCGAAGTCGATTGGTGGGTTGTGCTATGGCACTTGGTAGCTGACCTGACAGGGGGCAGGTCAGTGTTCCCTAGCCAAACAACTGGGTGTAGATGTGGCTGGTACGGCGCCTTGCTGGACGGTGGCAGGGCTCGATTTATTCGGCTCCTTGCTTGATGGCGGCAGGAGTTGTGGGGGTGTGATAAAGGTGGGCGCTTCATAGCCTGGGGGGTGCCCATCCGGCAGGCTGGGATAGCCTGGGATGCCCATCCGGCAGGCTGGGATAGCCTGGGATGCCCATCTTGCTGGCTTGTGGTGGATGGGTGCAAATGGGGGAATTCAAAGTTATATGTGTATGGCTTGGGCTCCGGGGTGTTTAATAAAGCTGTGGCCTGTTGACTCCCAGATCTGTGTTTGTGTATTATGTGGTTGTAAAGGGGCAGGCTTGGGCAGAAGCGTCAGTCCTGGCTGCCCATATTATACTCCCATCCTAGTGGAATTACACTGGCTCTCAATCAACGAATGCATCAAATGCAAACTTGGAATGCTCGTACACAAACTTCTTAATGATCAAAATTGTCACTGAGCGAACGTGATTTTAAGATTTTATCAACCTGCTAGACTTCTCCGCTCTTCGCAAAGAGGCTTACTGGAAATTCCATCACCAAAACTAGCCAAACTTCACATTACTCGTGAGTGTGCTTTCTCTGTCGCAGCACCAACCTTATGGAATTCATTTCTAATAGAAATCAGACAATGTGATTCACTCAACAGATTTAGAAAATTAAGACCTTTTTATTTAATTTAGCTTATGGTTAAGTTTGTTTTTATCATTTAACTCTTGTATTTATCAAGTGTTTTAACTTAATATTTCTTATTTTTTGCACCATTGTAATATATCTTAATCTTTTATTTTAATTTTAATTGTATGTTGTTTTATTTATTGTTTTCTGATTCAAATTGTATATGTTATTTTGTTCACCACCTAGGCCTTTAAGTGTTAGGCGGTCTATAAATCTTAATAAATGTAAATCTTATATCACTTCTCGCTCTTTCTATTCCCTCAGAGGTGTCCATTCAGCTGCAGATATTTTTGTCCTCCAAAAAAAGGCAAATTTTTTCTTCTGTTCCCTCCACAATATTGCTTACAAATATATTGAACAAAACCAGCCTCAAGACCGATCCTGGAGTTCCTCCACTAATCACCTGTCTCTCCTCAGAATTACTTGTATCTATCACTATCCTCTGCTGTTTGTCACCTAACCAGTTTTTAATGCAATTCATTGCCCTGAGACCCACTCCCTGGCTACTAAATGTATTAATGAACCTTCTATGCAGGAAAGTATCAAAAGCTTTGCTGAAATCCAATAAACCACATCCAGCAATGATGTCCTTGAACCAATTCTCTAGTCACCATGTACCCAACAGCCTGTAAGTTCTGCTGAGAATGAGCTGTCATAGAAAGAACCCATTAAAATTCTGGATATTGCTTGTTGTGCTTATTCACCAAGTATTAGTGTGTCTCTTGGGCATCATCAAAAATGCCTAGTGTCTGACAGAAGCCTCCAGTTCACCATGGGTCAGATAATCAAATAGATACTGATCATTACCCCCCTTCCCTAGCCCCTCTATAACCCAATTATGTTTTCCTAAATGCTTCTGCCTTTGAAATGCACCTATTGTCTCTAAATGTTCCGCTAATTTACTACCTGTACATACATCTACCTCTGTTCTCATGATTTATTTATGAATGTCAAACCTGTACACCATTATGAACTATTGATTTTCACATGGAATAACGGTTTATAAGACACATAAATAAATAAATCATCACAAGCATAGCCATTACATGAGGAGGGAGAGAGACATGGCCAGCCATAGTGCCAAGGTACCCTCAGCTCCTGTGTAGCTCTGGGATAGGGAAGAAGGCATCCCCTTAAAATCCTCATTTCCTCTTCTGTTGCATGCCTTTCTGTTTTCACCATCCCAAAACTGGATTGAAGAGATCTGTGAGTTTCTGGGAATCACAAGAGATGGTTACCTGCATTGGAAAATGTTGACCTACATTTGTGAGCAGTATGACTTCCACAAGCTTGAAAGACTGATGCTTGATGCTCTTTTCCATAAAGCTGGTCAAGATGATGCCATAAGCCTACAAGAATGTTTCTATGAAGTATTTAAAAATGGTAAACTCCCTTACACCATCTGCTTCCACACCCTAAAGGGAGTTGAAGAGGCATCTCTTCATGCAGACCTTTGATAAGAGTGAGAGATGCTACATTGCCCATGGTCAATGAAGGGCACAGTTGGCTTCTGTTTGCACTCCTGCCTAGCTGTTGGGCATAGCCAAATTCTTCTCTTTTGGGCCAGTGGGACCGACTCTATTTTCTTAGCTGTCAATACCCTTGCTAACAGCTTTAGATCCAGATTAATCAGAGATATATGGCAATAAGAGCCACATACAGCCGGGTCTCGGCCTGGTTTCATGATGACCGTAATCCCCGCCATGTTCCAGTGCTCCGCTAGTGAACTCTCCTCTCTAAGAAAGTTAAACATATTTGTTAGTGGGGTTACAAGTATATGAGAGAGGATTTTATAGTAGCTACTGGATATTCCATCCAAACCCGGGGATTTTCCTGATTTAAGTGACGGAATGGCTTATAGAACTTCAGATTTCTTGATAGGGCTATCTAATAGACTTTGTTGTTCATCTGAGAGTGTGGGTAATGTGATGGTGTCTAGATATAAATCTATGTCCCCATCCTGTATGCTCTCATCAGTACTGTATAGTGAAACATAGAATACCCTCCGAGGTGGTAAACATTTCTCCTTTTGAGCTCTTAATTTCGCCTATGGAGGACTGGGCCATAATTGTTTTCAATCGCCTTGCCAAGTAATGTCCTGCCTTATTCCCCCCTTCGAAATAGATTTGCTTAGATATCTCTAGCGAATAAGCAATAGCCTCATTATCCAGGGTCTGTAATTTTGACCTAGCAGCGGTAAGATGTTTAAGATCATTTGGCAATTGAGAGATCATATGCTTCGAGATGGTTAGTAGGAGACCTTGTCTGCAATTTTCTTTTTCCTTTTTTACAATAGGACGCCTGGGAGATAATCAAGCCTCTGCCCACAGCCTTTGAGCATGCCCATACTGTACTGCAAGAGGAGTCTGTATTTATGTGACGCTGAAAATAGTCAAGGAGAGCATCTGCAATTTGCTTAACAAATGTTGTATCTTTTAGGAGAGCCTCATTCAGATCCAGAAGCTGGCCAGGGGTTGCATCTAGAATTTGTAGATTGAACCATACTGGTGCATGATCCGACCAAGTTGCATTGCCCATATTCACTCCCATTGCTCTATTTTGAATGTTCCTGTCAATTAAAAAGAAATCAAGGCAAGAGTAAGATTTATGAGGGGTTGAATACAAGGTATAGCAACGGGATGTGTGATTCCTCTGTCGCCAAATATCTACTAAGCTCCAAATATTTATTTATTTATTTATTTATTTTTGGTTTTTATATACCGGAAGTTCCTGTATACAATACATATCACTCCGGTTCACATTTAACAGAGATAACTATCGCCGGGGAGGCGGTTTACAAGGAACATATCGTATATAATAAACGGATAATCTAAAATAAAGTACAATCAATTATGAAACAACTAAGATCAACTTAGAACACAACTTGGAACATATAACTGAAGTAATATAAGCAATATGGACATTACATTATTGTTGTAAGACAAGGGTGGTTGTTGTTCTTCTTGCTTTAGCTCTCTGGGAAAGCTTGACGGAAGAGCCAAGTCTTGAGTTTCACTTTAAAAGTAGTGTGGCATGGCTCAAGGCGGAGGTCCGGTGGTAGGGAGTTCCAGAGGGACGGGCCCGCTGTAGATAGAGCGCGTTTCCTCAGGGTAGATTTTGCAGGTTGGCTGATCATTCTGTTCTGGTATGCCCATCTGGTTGGTTTTTTAGAAGAGTGTAGTTGAAGCTGGAAGGTTAAGTTGAGGGGAGAGATGTTGTGTATGGCCTTATGAATCATCATGCAGGTTTTGAACTGAATCCTGTATTTGATGGGAAGCCAATGGAGATGCTGAAGGATCGGGGTGATATGGTCCCTTTTTTTGGCATTGGTAAGGATCCTTGCAGTGGCATTCAGTACCATCTGGAGTGGTTTGGTGGTGTATGCGGGAAGGCCCTGCAGGAGTGAATTGCAGTAATCTAATTTGGGGAGAATGATGGCTTGGAGTACTGTGCGGAAATCCCTGTAGAGTAGCAGGGGCTTTAGTTTCTTTAGCACTTGTAATTTAAAGTAGCATTCTTTTGTAGTGTTATTTATGAATTTATTGAGGCTGAGTCTGTTGTCTAGTAGTACTCCCAGATCTCTGACTTGAGGTGCGGTGGCATATCCTGAGGTGTCTGGAGAGTTGCTGGATGTTGGCGGGGCAGCTTGATCCGGTGCTATTATAAGGATTTCCGTTTTGTTGGTGTTTAGTATCAGGCTGAGGTTGGATAGAAGATCGTTGATGGATGAGAGGCATTTTTTCCAGAAGGCCATGGTTTTGTGTATGGTCTCAGTGATGGGGATGAGAATTTGTATGTCATCCGCGTATAAGAAATGGGTGAGCTTGAGGTTAGTAAGTAGCTGACAGAGTGGGAGAAGGTAAATGTTGAAGAGGGTGGGGGAGAGTGACGATCCTTGAGGTACCCCCATCTTGGCTTGGATGGGGTGAGATTCCTTGTTGTTTATCTTAACTTTGTATGTTCTGTTCTCTAGGAAGGACTTAAACCAGTTGAAAGCTGCTCCTGTGATGCCGATGTCTGTTAGTCGTTGTAGTAGGCTATGGTGGTTCACGGTGTCGAATGCTGAGGAAAGATCCAGAAGCGCGAGGAGACAAGGTTGGCCTTTTTCAAGATTGAAGATAATGGTGTCCGTTAGTGTGGCTAATAAAGATTCGGTGCTCTTTTTCTTCCGGAATCCATATTGGTTAGTGGTGAGGATATTGTTGTCGTCAAGGAATTCAGAGTTGTCTGTTGACAATTTTCTCCATAATCTTAGCTAGCATAGGGAGGTTAGCTATAGGTCTGTAGTTAGCCGGATCTGTGGTGGGAAGGTTAGGTTTTTTGAGGAGAGGTTTGAGCGATGCTAACTTGAGCTGGTCAGGAACTTGGCCTTGGGCGAGGGAGCAGTTAATGATTTCTACAACTGGCTTGGCAATGATGTCGTGTATTGAATTCAGCAGGTTTGATGGTATATGGTCTAAGGGGTGAGAGGATGGTTTTATCTTCTTAAGGATATTCGCTATTTCTAAGGTGGACGTGGGTTCAAGAGTTTCGAGCGTTGCTGTGTATGTGTTGGGTTGAAGAGCGGTTGCTGTAGCTGATTGCGGTCTGTGGTTGCTTGCGTGGATTGTGTGGGGTGTTGGCCCTTTGAGAGGGGCTACGAGTGCGGTGATTTTGTTGTCGAAATAGTCGGCAAGTTCACTGGCTTTTTTTAGAGCTTGGTCATCTGGGATGTTTGGTCCGGGAGGTTTAGTGAGGGCAGAGACATAAGAGAATAGGGCTCTTGAATCAAATGAGAAGTGGTGTATCTTTTTGGAGAAGAATTCTCTTTTTGTTTTGTTGATTTTGTTTCTGTAGGTGTTGAGGCATGATTTGTAGTTGAGGAGGGTTGTCGTAGATGGGCTTTTACGCCATTGGTTTTCCTTTCTTCTAAGCTCGTGTTTACGAGACTTCAGCTCTGTGGTAAACCAAGGTTTCCTGTTGTCTTTGTCCGGGTTGATAGACTTTGTTGTCATGGGACACACTTGATCTGCAACCTTGTTGGTGATGTTGATCCATGATGAGGTTGCTGAGTTGGCGATGGTGAGGTCCAGATTCATTAGTTCTTTAGCTAGGTGTTTGCTTAGGTGATCTCCTGAGCACTGTTTCCTGACTGAGATGGTGATTGTTTGAGTTGTTTGGGGAAGAGGGTCACGGATCTTTAACATTGATGAGATGACTCTGTGGTCAGTCCAAGGAACCGCAAGGCAGGTAGGGGTGGAGTGGGATGAAAGACCTTCGTTTATAAAGATCAGGTCTAAAGTATGACCTGCTTTGTGGGTAGGTTCTGTCACAATTTGTTTGAAACCCATATGGTTGAGGGAGGAGAGAAGAGTTTTGCAGTTGGGGGACTGAGGTTGGACGTCCACGTGGAGGTTGAAGTCTCCCATTAAGATGGCTGGTTTTCCTGAATTTAAGTGTTTGCTGTTAGTTCTATAATAGGGGAAGGGTCTGATTCCAATAGACCTGGTGGAGCGTAGATTAGCGCGATCGTCAGATGTTTAGAGTTGAATAAAGCGAATTCCATATTTGCTATAGTATTGGATGTCTGCAATGTCAGACCTAGTGATTTTTTGGTTGCTAAGAGGAGGCCTCCTCCTCTTTTTTTGCGTCTGGGTATGGACAGTAAGTCGTAGGTCTGGATAGGAAGCTGGTTGATTAGGGTTGTGTCAGTTGGTTTTAACCAGGTTTCTGTGATGGCACAGATATCTGGTTTGGAGTCGGATAGGAAGTCATTGAGTATGTGCGTTTTCTTTGATATGGATTGCGCATTAAACAGCGTGATTGAGAACAGAGCCAGGCCAAGGCATTGGGTGATGGGTGTCAGCATGATGGGCCTGAGTCTCTGTTGGCGGTTGTGGTGGAGTGGTGTGGTGGGGAGCTTAGGTGCTCTCCACCTTTGGTTGTGGATGATGGGGATGGTTAGGGGGTGCATGATGGGAAAAGGGAGCGGGTGTGTAGGCAATATAGAGTACGCCGGATGATCTCTGGATTTAAAGGTCCCTCTCCCCGCGCAGCAAATTGGTCCGTCTGCGTTGTGGGAGGGCTGGAGGACCGATCTGCGAGACGGTGCGGCGGTGGTGGATCGAGGACTCGCCTCGTGGTCTGCGTCCGGGCTCGCCGAGGGCAGGGAAGATTTTAAAGGCCTTACCCCGGCGGGTCAGGGCGCCGACCGCGCAGGCCTCCCTTCTGAGATTTGGTCCGTCTGCGTTGTGGGAGGGCTGGAGGACCGATCTGCGAGATGGTGCGGCGGTGGTGGATCGAGGACTCGCCGCGTGGTCTGCGGCCGGGCTCGCCGAGGGCAGGGAAGATTTTAAAGGCCTTACCCCGGCGGGTCAGGGCGCCGACCGCGCAGGCCTCCCTTCTGGGATTTGGGCGATACTGGAGCTGGGAAGGACGAGGTTTAAAGTATGTAACTCCAACCAGGGGGGGCTGAGCTGAGGTCCCCTGTGCAAACAGAGAACCTCTCTGAGAGGCTAAAGTCTTATCCCGCAACGCAACCTCGCACGGGCTCGGCTATGAGTTGCGGTTTTGACGTTCCTGCTTCTCCGTTGAGTGTTGCGGGTGCCTGAGTCTGCTGGACACCGAGTTTGGGTTGGCGGGTTGCGGCGTGTTGAGGTGTCTAAGGCAGCGAGACTCTGCTTTCAGGCAAGTAATTTCGTCGGATGTGGCGGTCTTTTGCTGAACTGGCTGGAGGACAGCATTGCCCTTTCCTGTAGGCACTAGGGGCTACACGAAGGGGCACAGAAAGGGGCAGGCCCCTTTGTCGTGCGACGCTCGGCGCGCGACGCCTAGGAGCCGCTCGGATTTAAAGGCCAATCAGGGCTGTTCCCTGATTGGCTGCTTCGCGTGTGCTGGCTGACGTCGCAGGAAGCGGAGGACCGGCTGGATGGCGTCTGCGGGAGGCAGTCGGAGCTGCCTCGTGGTCGGCGACGGAGGCGGTCGTGGGTGAGTGCGAATAAAGTAGGCCTTACCCCGGCGGGTCTCCGGCGCCGATCGCGCAGGCCCTGCACTGCTTCGGGGTCTCCCGCTCGTCCGGGTGCGTCTGGTTAGAAAGGGCTCTGTCCTGGAGCCGCGCGGATTTAAAGGCCAATCAGAGTGAAAATATTCCTCCCTAGGCTTAATACTAATAGCAGATAAAGGCCTTGGGTGTCAGCAATCTGAAAGAGTACCTCATGAACTACAGAGCTTGAATGCAGGAGTGGGTATCTTGATTTCTTTGTTTCTTTGGTGCTTGCTGCCAAAAACATATGAGGGTAATTGTGTAAGGATAATAAGTGCTCGTGGCGCTTGCGCAAGTGCATTTTCTGGATCATTGCTATCGCTATCCTGTAGGTTGTTAATTCTCGAGCTAACAAGTGGCATTTGCGATAGTGGTTTCCTTTAACATTTATGGAAAATATTCATTCTGCCATTTATATGAAAAGAATGTACAGAATAGTAAACACTTCAGCTCTATCTACCCCCCTTCCAGTAGATCCTTGAATATTTCTTGGTCTTTCATAAAGCATAGATATTAATAAATCCCCCATCTGCTTACAAACCGTTACCCCTCTTGACTCACTCCATCCCCCTATTTTGAACCACCCAACCACCAAAGCGATCCCTTCTAGCCCGGGGGGTGTTGCCAGCGTACCAAGAGGGAATACCCCCATCATACCTGCCCTCACGGAATACCAAACATACCAAAATTATGTGTTACATAATGATAACATTCAGTTTCCCAAACTTAACAGCAGGGTTGAAATTATTGGTTAAGTTGAAAGTTGCAGTGACTCGAGGCTTCTATAAAACAGCGCTCCAGACTGCCATCAATTTACCATATCAAAGTCTGTAGCAAAGTTCTTCATCCTTGATCTGACATGGTAGCTCCCTAATTCTCAGAATGGCGACATAGATGGTGGCTATGTGTTATGAATGTTGGCCGCAGGCGGCCGCGGCCGACCCAACTCACATCATGTGTGGCCCTGCTCTCCTCTCCGGGTAAAATCGAGGCTGTGACTAGCTACTCCCGACACATGCCGCCTATCTTCCAGGACTTCTCATGGTGGTTGGGATGCTGCCGACCTCCATGTTTCTTCCGGGTCTTTCAAGGCGCGTGCACCACCAAGCCTACCTTTAAGGACGCTGTGGCGGGAACCTCAGGGGCATCTCCTATTGATGACATCACCAGCCAGGATTCATAAGCACCACCTTGGGCTTGCACTAATCGACTTGGCAAGGAGTTCCTTCACTACTGGTGCTTGTTCCTGTCTGCCCAGACGTCTGTACCTGCTCGGATCTCTCCCTCGGTTCCTGGACTCTGGCTCGGGTACCCGCTCCACAGGGGCCTGTGCACGCTTCTCGGGAGACTTGTCTCTGGACCTCCCCACTCCTCGGGGTAGTCCCTGCGCCTCTCCAGAAGTCCTGCCTGTTGGCCTCCCCGCTCCTCGGAGCTGTCCTGGAGCTACTTTCAGAGACTCTTGCTTTGCATTTCCTCACTCCTCAGGGTTGTGCCTACGTCCCTCCACCAGCAACTGGCTCTGTACTTCCCTTCTCCCCGGGGCAGTGTCTTTGTCTCGATGCCAGCAACTTGCTTTGCATTTCCTGCTTCTCAGCGCAGTGTCTACACCTCTACTCGTGCCTTTGCTCCTGCTCTCCGAACTCCGGGTAGCCTATGTCACTGCAGCAAGAACTGACTCTGCGCTTCCCCGCTCCTCGGGGCAGCCCCTACGTCATCTGTTACCACGCAATACTGAGAGGAAAGGAACACCTTGCTGGTGGCTGAAAGGAATCAGTAAGTTTTTGCTTGGGACATCGTCTTTTTTAAAGTATTGGGGCAAAGTTAACTATTTGGGAATGCTATTTAGTGTGTTTGTGTGTTTGTGCCTTTAA
The DNA here is from genome assembly GCF_901001135.1 of Rhinatrema bivittatum. Lineage (NCBI taxonomy): Eukaryota > Metazoa > Chordata > Amphibia > Gymnophiona > Rhinatrematidae > Rhinatrema > Rhinatrema bivittatum. Next base: position 248,479,256 of record NC_042617.1, on the reverse strand, counting down.
TAGTCAGAAAGGCAGTGAATAAACAAGTTAGACTGTTTCCATTTTTAAATAGTCAGTCAATAAGGTAGCAGTAGGTAGGCAGTGAATAAACAAGTTAGACTGTTTGTATTTTTAGTCAGTCAATAAGGTAGCAGTAGGTAGGCAGCGAATAAACAAGTTAGACTGTTTGTATTTTTAGTCAGTCAATAAAGTAGCAGTAGGTAGTGTGTTTATTTTTAAAAGTCTGCAGAACTGAGTGTTCTCCAGACTTTTAAAGAGCTGAGTGTTTGTATTTAATACCAACTGAGTGCTTGTATTGAAAAAAAAAAACACACAAAAAAAAAAACAACCCCCAAAAAGTAGCCAGAAGCTAGAAATAAGCTAGGAGCAATATATACAAAAGTAAAACAGTTGAATAGTTCAGCTCAGTTACTCACCTTGGAAAGGTGTTGAGGTAGTGTGATTGGGTTTGAATAGGGACCAACATTTGTTAATCAAGGGAGCAGTGAGTCACTCAGGCTGACTAACTGAAGTTAGACTGTTTGTATTTCCCAACCCACCCACCCCTAGCTCATCCCTTAATTTATAGGCAGGTGCCACTTTCACAAAAAAACCCAAAAACCATCAACAAAAACTTTATTGAGAATTCGATCAGACCCCGGTAGGCCACTACCAGACACATAGTGAATTCACTAATACATTTAAAGGAAGTTAGACACATTCCTACTTCCATAGCAACCTAAAACTTAACTAGGAACTGATCAAAATTGAGATGAAGGCAGCAGTCCAGCAGCAAGAGGGGTGCTTCCCAGTCTTTTGCATCGAGTGTCACATGTATGATTTTTTACCCACCGGTGAGAAGTTGTACATGTGCATGCGATGCAAAGAGCTCCTGGCTCTCAGAGAACGAGTCCGATCTCTGGAGGCTAGAGTGGCAGACCTGGAGGAGCTGAGGCAGCAGAGAGGTATATAGATGAGACCTTCAGGGACATAGTAGTCAAGTCCCAACTTCAGACTGGCAGCCCTGGGGCTGCCTTAGAGGAAGAAGGTCTCATAATGGGAGAGCACCAACCAGGTGTAGCAGGAAAGGATCCTGTAGCAAGGACCTACTCTCTAGGAGATGCATTGTCCTTTCGCACTGAGGATATCTCCCCAAGGCCTACTGCCCAGGAGGGAAGGGTTAGGTCGGCCGTCATAGTTGGTGATTCGATTATTAGGAATGTAGATAGCTGAGTGGCTGGTGGGCGTGAGGATCGCCTGGTAACATGCCTACCTGGTGCGAAGGTGGCGGACCTCACGCGTCACCTAGATAGGATTTTAGACAGTGCTGGGGAGGAGCCGGCTGTCGTGGTACATGTGGGCACCAACGACATAGGAAAATGTGGGAGGGAGGTTCTGGAAGCCAAATTTAGGCTCTTAGGTAGAAAGATTAAATCCAGAACCTCCAGGGTAGCATTCTCTGAAATGCTCCCTGTTCCACGCGCAGGTCACCAGAGGCAGGCAGAGCTCCGGAGTCTCAATGCGTGGATGAGACAATGGTGCAAGGAAGAGGGATTCAGTTTTGTTAGGAACTGGGAAACCTTTTGGGGAAGGGGGAGTCTCTTCCGAAGGGATGGGCTCCACCTTAACCAGGGTGGAGCCAGACTGCTGGCGCTAACCTTTAAAAAGGAGACAGAGCAGCTTTTAAACAAAGGGGAAAGCCGACAGTCGCTCAGCAGCGCATGGTTCGGAGAGAGATATCTTTAAAGGATACTAATGATGCATTAGAATTAGGGCATCCCGACAGTGAGGTTCCAATAATTAGAAAAGTAGTCCAAGTGCCTGTAACTAAAAACTCACCTGAGCTAAAAAATTCTAACTTATCCCTATCAATTAAAAAGCAGAATGAAAATACAAACAAAAAACAAACTTTGAAATGTTTGTATGCTAATGCCAGAAGCCTAACAAGTAAGATGGGAGAATTCGAATGTATAGCAGTAAATGATGACATAGACTTAATTGGCATCTCAGAGACATGGTGGAAAGAGTATAACCAATGGGACAGTGCTATACCGGGGTACAAATTATATCGCAATGACAGAGAGGAGCACTCGGGAGGAGGTGTGGCACTTTATGTCCGGGATGGCATAGAGTCCAACAGGATAAACATCCTGCATGAGACTAAATACAAAATTGAATCTTTATGGGTAGAAATCCCTTGTGTGTCAGGGAAGACTATAGTGATAGGGGTATACTACCGTCCACCATGTCAAGATGGTGAGATGGACAGTGAAATGCTAAGAGAAATTAGGGAAGCTAACCAAATTGGTAGTGCAGTAATAATGGGAGACTTCAATTACCCCAATATAGACTGGGTAAATGTATCATCGGGTCACGCTAGAGAGATAATGTTCCTGGATGGAATAAATAATAGCTTTATGGAGCAATTGGTTCAGGAACCGACGAGAGAGGGAGAAATTTTAGATCTAATTCTCAGTGGAGCACAGGACTTGGTGAGAGAGGTAACGGTGGTGGGGCCGCTTGGCATTAGTGATCATAATATGATCAAATTTGATTTAATGACTGGAAAAGGAACAGTGTGCAAATCCAAGGCTCTCATACTAAACTTTCAAAAGGGAAACTTTGATAAAATGAGAAAAATTGTTAGAAAAAAACTGAAAGGAGCAGCTACAAAAGTAAAAAATGTCCAAGAGGCGTGGTCATTGTTAAAAAATACCATTCTAGAAGCACAGTCCAGATGTATTCCACACATTAAGAAAGGTGGAAAGAAGGCAAAACGATTACCGGCATGGTTAAAAGGGGAGGTGAAAGAAGCTATTTTAGCCAAAAGATCTTCATTCAAAAATTGGAAGAAGGATCCAACAGAAGAAAATAGGATAAAGCATAAACATTGGCAAGTTAAATGTAAGACATTGATAAGACAGGCTAAGAGAGAATTTGAAAAGAAGTTGGCTGTAGAGGCAAAAACTCACAATAAAATCTTTTTTAAATATATCTGAAGCAGAAAGCCTGTGAGGGAGTCAGTTGGACCGTTAGATGATCGAGGGGTTAAAGGGGCACTTAGAGAAGATAAGGCCATCGCGGAAAGATTAAATGATTTCTTTGCTTCTGTGTTTACTGAAGAGGATGTTGGGGAGGTACCCGTAATGGAGAAGCTTTTCATGGGTAATGATTCAGATGGACTGAATCAAATCACGGTGAACCTAGAAGATGTGGTAGGCCTGATTGACAAATTGAAGAGTAGTAAATCACCTAGACCGGATGGTATACACCCCAGAGTTCTGAAGGAACTAAAAAATGCAATTTCAGACCTATTAGTAAAAATTTGTAACTTATCATTAAAATCATCCATTGTACCTGAAGACTGGAGGATAGCAAATGTAACCCCAATATTTAAAAAGGGCTCCAGGGGCGATCCGGGAAACTACAGACCAGTTAGCCTGACTTCAGTGCCAGGAAAAATAGTGGAAAGTGTTCTAAACATCAAAATCATAGAACATATAGAAAGACATGGTTTAATGGAACAAAGTCAGCATGGCTTTACCCAGGGCAAGTCTTGCCTCACAAATCTGCTTCACTTTTTTGAAGGAGTTAATAAACATGTGGATAAAGGTGAACCAGTAGATATAGTATACTTGGATTTTCAGAAGGCATTTGACAAAGTTCCTCATGAGAGGCTTCTAGGAAAAGTAAAAAGTCATGGGATAGGTGGCGATGTCCTTTCATGGATTGCAAACTGGCTAAAAGATAGGAAACAGAGAGTAGGATTAAATGGGCAATTTTCTTAGTGGAAGGGAGTGGACAGTGTAGTGCCTCAGGGATCTGTATTGGGACCCTTACTTTTCAATATATTTATACATGATCTGGAAAGAAATACGAGTGAGATAATCAAATTTGCAGATGACACAAAATTGTTCAGAGTAGTTAAATCACAAGCAGATTGTGATAAATTGCAGGAAGACCTTGTGAGACTGGAAAATTGGGCATCCAAATGGCAGATGAAATTTAATGTGGATATGTGCAAGGTGATGCATATAGGGAAAAATAACCTATGCTATAATTACACAATGTTGGGTTCCATATTAGGTGCTACAACCCAAGAAAGAGATCTAGGTGTCATAGTGGATAACACATTGAAATCGTCGGTATAGTGTGCTGCGGCAGTCAAAAAAGCAAACAGAATGTTGGGAATTATTAGAAAGGGAATGGTGAATAAAACGGAAAATGTCATAATGCCTCTGTATCGCTCCATGGTGAGACCGCACCTTGAATACTGTGTACAATTCTGGTCGCCGCATCTCAAAAAAGATATAATTGCGATGGAGAAGGTACAGAGAAGGGCTACCAAAATGATAAGGGGAATGGAACAACTCCCCTATGAGGAAAGACTAAAGAGGTTAGGACTTTTCAGCTTGGAGAAGAGACGACTGAGGAGGGATATGATAGAGGTGTTTAAAATCACGAGAGGTCTAGAACGGGTAGATGTGAATCGGTTATTTATTCTTTCGGATAGTAGAAAGACTAGGGGGCACTCCATGAAGTTAGCATGGGGCACATTTAAAACTATTAAACAATTAAACTCTGGAATTTGTTGCCAGAGGATGTGGTTCGTGCAGTTAGTATAGCTGTGTTTAAAAAAGGATTGGATAAGTTCTTGGAGGAGAAGTCCATTACCTGATATTAAGTTCACTTAGAGAATAGCCACTGCCATTAGCAATGGTTACATGGAATAGACTTAGTTTTTGGGTACTTGCCAGGTTCTTATGGCCTGGATTGGCCACTGTTGGAAACAGAATGCTGGGCTTGATGGACCCTTGGTCTGACCCAGTATGGCATTTTCTTACATTCTTATGTTCTTATGACCACGCCTCCTGATGGGGAGGATCTGTGGGGCTCCTCCTCTCAGACTATAACAACACTCACCTCAGGCTAAGGGCTCACAAACCCATGAATCCTAACAACATCTTTACCTGCTCTATGCTAGCGTGGCAAAGAGTCAAATTTCTGTTGGTGAGGCGCCATTTTGGGTATAATAAAGTTAATCTTAATACCCAGAGCATTGAAAACATTTGCCGCCACTTCAAGAGTCTTTATCCAGGGAGAAGTTCCCTGAAATGTAAATTGAAGGCCGAATGGAAAAGTACAGCGATATTGAATTCCCTCTGCTCTGAGGAGAGAAGTCGCCTCTCTAAACTCAAATCTTTTCCTCAGTGTTGATGGTGCCAAATCCTGGTAAATATTTATAATGTGCCTTCCCAGGTCCAATTAACCTGTTTCCAGGCTGCTTCTAGAATTTGAGTCTTCTGAGTGAAACTATTCAGGCAGAGAATAATGTCCTGCGGTCGTGTCCTGGATCTGGGACCCAAAGCAAAATGTGCGCAGTCTATGGTGATATCCTGCGGTGCAGATTCATTTTCCCTCACAGTAGCATTGCCTCCTGCTATAATAAACTGGCAGAGTTTTGTGGCCACGTCAGGATAGTTGGGTACTCCTATTATTCGGAGATTACACCGCCTCATGCGGTATTCCAGGTCCTCTAATTTATCTGACAGAGACAAAATCTCTCCGGTAAGGATTTTATGCTGAGCAGCTAAAGTATTTAATGCTTCATCATGGCCCTCTACTTGTGTTCTCACTTCATTGACCCGGTGACCTAGCATCACGAGGTCTTCCCATACCTCAGATATGGATACCAGTAGTTCAGTCTTGTATTGCTTCATGTCGGAGCGCAGCTCTATGAACCACTCTCGTATCTCTTCTCTCGTTATCGGGCTAGAAGAGATTGTCAGTGGGGTAAATGCAATGAAGCCGCCGGCGCCATCTTTTACTCCTGCTTCAATCACGTTGTCCTGGGCCTGAATGGCCTGCCCGCTCTCATGTTCCAGGATTTCTGTCACGTGGTTGCTGAAAGAAAACTGCTTCAGATCAGCAGTTTTCTACTTAGTCATCATGGTGGAGTCTTTTGCTGCCTTAGTCATGTATTGGGACAGCCAAAACTAGTGTTTAGGGGCTAGATTATAGTTTTTAAAGTTCCGCGGGGAAGAACTCCAATCTCACACTTCCATCTTGGTCACCTGCTAAAGATCACCCCCGATCCTGACTCCATTCTAATGCTATGGCAGAGTAAGCTTCTTTGATTTATTTGGAAACGCCGACCACCTAGAGTTTCTAAGGCTGTTCACTTTCACAATAAACTTAGAGGGGGACTCCAGGTCCCAAATTTGGCCTGACATTTTGCTGCATCTCAATTGAGTGCTTTAATTCACTTGCATACAAGCGGAGAGCTAAAGCCTTGGTCCGGTTAGCTCAATGGGGAGAGGGTGATCCACCTTTGCATATTAGGGCCTGGCAACGGGGTAAGATGTGTCTTATTGGGCTTTCCCCCTTTTCCAGTTTGATTTTAAAATTATGGGGAAGATGGAGATTGAAACTAGTGGGTGATAAACAGTTGTTTCACCTAACTTTTGACGGAACCTGCGGAGATAGAGCGGTGGAGAAGGGTTTGTTTAATGGGAACAGATATGGGATGGGCCAAATTGCCTCCTATTTAATACATTACAACAATGTTACCCGGTTTCTACAGTAGACGGATTTGCCTATAACCAGCTTATTCATTTCTTTACCTCAGCGAGGGTCAGTCAGGAGCTTATAATGAGCCGATCTCTTTTTAAACATTATTGTGTTCGAGCTGAGAAGCCTACCAAGCCCATATCTAAGATCTATGCCCTATGCAATCAGGAATCCCAGGGGAAAATGGCGTTCCAGCTTGCATGGGAGAGAGACCTGGAGGGTGCCCTTGGAGATGAGAAGTGGGATCAATGTTTCCTAGCTATTAGCAGGGGCTCGGTCTCCTCCCTAATAAAGGAGAATGGGTACAAGGTATTATATTGTTGGAATTTGACTCCAGGTCAGTTGAGTCAGATGTCTCATGGATCTAATGATAGGTGTTGGAAGGGCTGGGGAGCCCAGGGTATGTTTTTTCATTTGTGGTGGTCCTGTCCAGAAGTAATTAAGTTATGGGAGGCCGTGCTCCACTTTATTTACACATTGATTGGTTTCACAGTCCCCAGAGATCCCAAAATCTGCTTACTGTGCATAGCAAGAGCTGTGGGAGATAAGTCTTTCCAATGTTGGGTACAGCAGGTTTTCACTACTACCAGATGTGAGATTGCGTTCTGGTGGCAGAAGTCCTCAGTTTCTTCCTTACTAGATGTATGTTCCAGAATTGACAGAGTTTGTTACATGGGGAAATTAACAAATATAAGAAATGACAGGATAACTAGTTTTGAGAGGATACGGTATCCCTACTTACAGTGGAAGCTCAAGTTCACGATGAATGTTGGGAAATGAGAGGATATACAGGCTTTCAACTCCAAGTTGCTAGTTATCTAAGCTTTTGCCCATGGTTTCCTGTACTGTTCGCTAGTATTCTTCTCTCTGTGCCTTATCCGTAATCATTCTTCATCTGGACACTGTCTTACCTGATGTCTTTACACTGAGTATGACCGGGGGGGGGGGGGGGGGTTTGAGGGGTTCTGGGTTTAAAGAACACAGCCATTCCTTTTTTGCTTGTTGGCTGTAAAGATCTTTATTGTTTGCATTATTCTCACATATTTCTGTATTTCAGAGCTTATGTGTGAAGGTTGTAAAAGTGATAGTGTTGCTACTTGTTTTTCTCAATAAACAGTTAATTATGAAAAAAAGAAAGAGTCTTTCCTGGGCGCAGGTAGCTAATGGGTGTAACACAGCAGACATACAGGTGATTTCCATTGCTTCCATGCTATTTTGTCCCCACTTGTCTGCCCGTAGAAATAGCAGGTCCAGAGTATATGGATTCTATCAGTGCACGATATTGCAGATACTGATCTTCATAGGCAAACATCACAGACTTATTCCATTTTTTCCCTTTGTAAATGTGCTGTAAATTTAACAGGCTTAAAGAGCTCAATTAAATTTCCCACCCTGCTGGCAATTGAAGACTTTCCCTGGAATTACCAGATTGTTTAAGGAGCGATACCCTACAAGCAGTCAAGCTTCAACAGCCGGCAGCTGGGATATACACTTAGCAGTGTGTCAGGAAGAACTGGGCAGTCTCAATGGGCCAATTGGTCTTTATACACTCTCCTTTGTTGTGTTACTATCTCTGAGTAATTTAGATTCAGTCCTAGGGCAGAGAATCTCTCCATTAGTGTGTGGAGATCACTGATGCAGATGTTAAGAGGACAGGACTGAGGTCATCTTCCTGTCCCTCTCTCTCCTGCCTGAGGCCTCTGCGTGGCATTTAGATTTCTTTTACAACTCACAGAGATGATAAAGGGGGATCACCAAACTGAGAGTTTGTCTTGTGTTCCCAAATACCTTGCTATGGCCCTAGTTGCATACATGGCCATGGTACAGAAATGTGCACACCGCCCATGCATGCAGGACTTGACGGTGGTCGTGCTGCAGGGAGTGGGCCTGATGTATAGAAATGTCATGTCACTTTGGCTTGCCCCCTATTCCTACTTCATCTCCCTCTTGTCCCCTATGCACTTCTGTCTAGTGATGCTACTGCCCTCATTCTCGTGTGTCTGTGCTTTTAGGAATACTCTTTTGTTTTATTTTGGTTTAACTTTGTTTTATGTGCTGCTGTGTAATTTTGTTGTATTCGCATGAGGCATTTTTAGATTACAATAAAAGGTGGAAAAAAATGTAAATACTTACATTTCCGTTCAAAAAATGCCATGTTATCCTGCTAGAAAAAGAAATGAAAAAATAGCATCACTCATCTTTATTTTTATTTGTTTATTTATGAACTTTATTATACCGATGTCCGTAGAAAACATCACACCGGTTTACAATTAACCAAGAAAGAAGGAAAATTTGACTCTATAAGGGTCAAAAGCTTGACAGGTGATATTCAGCACTACTTAGCTGGATAAGTAAGGATTTATTTTGCCAAGTGGCTGCAGCTGAACAGTAGGTCTAAAATTAGCCGGATAAAACTTATCAAGTTAAGTTTAAACTTATTTGGGTATATTCGGTGTCATAGCCATGCCGTTGAATATCCCATGTATGTTAGCTAGATCAGTCTTATTTAGCTAACGTAGGCCTAGAGCCACTAAGCCACAATGTTTTATCAAGGAGGGGAGTCACCATGATAGTGGGGGCCCCTTCTCCGAAAAAACATTATGGCTGTATGGCACGTTCTTTTGTCTCACGTCCAAATACCACCGGACAAAAGAATGTGGTGAGCGTCCCTTTAACACAATGGTGGCCTCAACCTCATGGGACCACAATCACCTTAAACGGCCACTGCCCCCCCCCCTCCCCCGCCCCAGAAAAATGGTGGATAAACTGGGAGGTTGAGTGGGAGTCAGTGTTGACCCCCGTCTCAAGCCAGGTCTTCCACAAGAGGGGGCCCAAACCCCCTAAATGGTCAAAAAAGTAAAAATACTGCCGTGCGGCAATGATACAGACTCAAATGAAACAGACTCAAAACTTGGCTCTTCAGTCAAGCCTTTACTTAATCTTCAATCGACCCATCCTTCCTTATAGACACATCTGTATCCAGACCAAATCACATCCTTATAGACACATCTGTATCCAGACCAAATCACATCCTTATAGACACATCTACATCCAGACCAAATCACATCCTTATAGACACATCTGTATCCAGACCAAATCACATCCTTATAGACACATCTATATCCAGACCAAATCACATCCTTATAGACACATCTGTATCCAGACCAAATCACCTCCTTATAGACACATCTGTATCCAGACCAAATCACATCCTTATAGACACATCTGTATCCAGACCAAATCACATCCTTATAGACACATCTGTATCCAGACCAAATCACATCCTTATAGAGTCTAGACACATCTATATCCAGACCAAATCACCTCCTTATAGACACATCTGTATCCAGACCAAATCACATCCTTATAGACACATCTATATCCAGACCAAATCACATCCTTATAGACACATCTGTATCCAGACCAAATCACATCCTTATAGAGTCTAGACACATCTATATCCAGACCAAATCACCTCCTTATAGACACATCTATATCCAGACCAATCTCAGTTTTCGCGTTCTGGTCTCCTGATCCTGACATTGGCGTCCTACCTAAGTTTAGCTTTAATTTTTTGTTATTTGTACCCTTAAATTATGTTTATTGTACCCTTAAATTATGTTATTTGTTATTTGTACCCTTTGATACCAGTTCCATTATCCCTTGTTCGATGTAATGCATTCGTTTAATGCTGTTTCTCGTTTCGCTGTAAACCGATCTGATATGTTCTTTTGCACATGAATGTCGGTTTAAAAAAGTTTAAAATAAATAAATAAATAAAGGCCCCTCCACCCCCATCCCCAAGTCAACCATAAAATATAGCGTCCCGACCCCCTTCCCATACCCACCCCCACCTCTCTAAGTCAAACAGGTTCCTGGTCCTCCCTCCCTATACCCAGTCACCGAAAGCCAAATAAAATAAATAATGGCCCTGACCATTACCCACTACTCGACCCCACCTTGCAGCACCATCCCCCACCCCGACCCTCCTCCTGCACTCCCCAAACCTTCAAATTATGTAGTGAATCCCTCGTCTGGGCCGGGATGTCCTCTAGCACCCCACCCAGTCGGTGCCATTTTCCATAATGGCACCAACATGACCTTGATCCAGCTTTGTGACTGGGCAAGGTCCTGGGATCGGACCTCAGCCACACAGCCGAGAAAGATGCAAAATATCACGTATATCATGCAATATCGCAGCATTAGTGCTCTACCTCAGCAATATCACGTGATATATGTAATATAACTCATGTTTGAGGGGTAACATGGCTTCATGTATCTCCCTGGGGCTTTTGAATATCATGCCCTTAAAATTAAGCCAGAAGAACTCTACATATTTTAAAAGATCAAGATTTTTGACAGGGCACTCACCCAATTGTCCGAATTATTTTGGAGCTCCAAAGTGAGGGCTTCCATTTCTTGTTCTTTTCTTAGGGGAAAAATCATTTAGAAGATGGTTAGGATAAGACTGGCATAAGTACATAAAAAGTCTAGCATCCTCCCTACAAAGCCCTTCAGTCTCTCAGCCCAGGGTAGGGGAATCTTTTCCAGGTATCTTGGTATTTAAATCACCAGTAAGAATGTGTAAATCCAATAAAATCTGGCTCATGGCTCAGGCCACAGCACAAGGGTTCATATTCAGATCACCCAGCCAGCAGGGCAGTGCCGTACTGAGGTCCAGAGAGGAAGGGAAGATGGCCCCAACCAATCAATCAGCAGTGCTGAGGATGCACCTTGGCGTGAGGGTTGCTTCCTGTGCTGCCTGGCAAGACCATCTGGGGAGGAGGTGTGGGTCAAAAGAGACCGATAAGGGAAGAAGAGGCTAACAAAATAAAGACATAAAAATTTGGTTTAGGAATATTTCTTTTCATTTTACGTTTGTAACCCACTTTATTTTTGGAATATCCATATAACTTGTGGATCATAGTTTATTCCAAATAATGATGCAATTTGCAACAAAATCTACTGTGGACTGGAGAAGAATTTGCAGATGTGACAAAATCAAAGGCAGAGTTTGCCAGCAATTACTACATTTTAAAGAAATGCTGAAGTGGATTTTTTTTTTTTCAGGAACTGTGGCAAAATCTGTGGATTTCCCCAGAATGGAAGCGGTCCTAAATCCCTCTGATTCAATGGCATGGTAAATTGAATCATCCCAGAGCCATTTCTCCAAACCTCCAGCCCGAGAAGAGCTCAAGTTTCCTCCTGCTGAAAAGAATGAGAATGAACAAACTGGGATGGAGGTTACATGGGTGACTTCACGCATCCTCAGTGATCTTGATGGTCCCCGAGAGATGACATCACACACACCACGCATGCATCCCTCCGCAGCTCGTGTGATAGAAGCAGCAGGTGAGGGCCCCATGATTGGTGCAGAACATGGGACGGAAAAATTACTTTAAGCAATGTGACAGATCCATTTACCTTAGCAATTTTAGTTCCAAATCTGTAAAAAAAAAAAAGAAAAAGAAAAAAAGAAGAATTATTTATAGTTTCTATGGCTGAAAAGTTAGAAGTCAATTTTCAAAGGAAAATTAGTTCTTACCTGTTAATTTTCGTTCCTGTAGTACCACGGATCAGTCCAGACTGTGGATTGAGCCTCCTTTCCAGCAGGTGGAGACAGACTAAAACTTGAAGGATGCCCTATATCAGGACCGAGCCTATCCTCTAACCCTTCAGTATAACGTATGTCAAAGCAGAAAACAAGAAAACCAAAGTAGGATCAAGCAAGTAACCATAAAGCTCAATGGAGCAACTGTAGAAAAATGTAAGGAACATGGCGTAACTACCCGCTCTTGCATATTCTTGGCATGAGAACAACCAAGGCTTCCGGTGTTTTTGCTCAGTATTTTTGTACAAAATTGAGATAGACTCTGAAGATCTGCAAGAAAAAACAGCTTCGAGAGGACAGAAATAGACAAACAGGGAAGGGCGTCTGGACTGATCCGTAGTACTACAGGAACGAAAATTAACAGGTAAGAACTAATTTTCCTTTCCCTGTACGTACGCGGATCAGTCCAGACTGTGGGATGTACCAAAGCTTCCCTAAAACGGGTGGGATCAAGACAGTCCCGCTCGAAGCACTGGTAGCCCAAAAGAACCGAAGCAGAGCTTACACATCCAGGCGATAGTGTCGAGCAAAAAGAGATAAGGACGCCCAAGTATGAACTGTGTAAATCACCCTTGGAGAGAACAAAGAATGTTCGCCCAAGAAGGAGCTCGAGAACGCAAAGAATGAGTCGGAAGACCCTTGGGGAACCGCCAGGCCATGACAAAGAACAACCGAAGAGATCACTTCCTGCAATTAGCGCGCTATAGTGGACTCAGAAGCCGGCTTACCCCGATTGGACCCACTCCAGGGAACAGGAAGATGGACCGATGCACGAAGGCTATTGGGGACCAGGAAATAGAGCAAGAGAACTCGTATGGAAGCGAGGTAACAGAGACCCGTATGGCATCAAGATAACGGGGACCATCACCAGACATAGGAGAAAGGCGGGGAGTTCCGCTGACCGAAGGACAAAGAAGTTAGACGAAGCTTCACCAAAAAGGAAGGGCCCGTACGAGGGCTACCCTGGAGTAGGAAGATCGCAAAAAGGGTTCCCGACAGGACAGCGCTTGGATCTGACGAGCAGAGGAGATAAGACCAGAAGACAGTCTTAAGCATAAGGGCCTGCAGGGTGACGCAATGGAGAGGGTCGAACAGAGCTGTACAGAGGGGTCCGAACAACCGAGTGAAAACTTTACGACAGACAAGTGGGTGAGAAGGTGGATGTTGATGCCTGACGCCCCTGAAAGTCCAAATCGCAAACGGGTGGCCGCTCAGGGACGAACTGCCACTCGACCCAGGAGAGAGCCGAGGGGGTTGACTGGTACGCGCCGAGAGCGAAGGAAAGACCCTCGGAGAGACTGCCTCAGAGAAGAAAGGACTAACGAGATCAGTGCGGAGTACGCCGAAAAACCCGACTTCGCACAAACAAACTCAAGCACGTTCCAGATGCGCACGTACGCCAGGGAGTCGACCGTTTCCGGGCCCGAAGCAAGGCGAAGACGGCCTCCTCCGAAAAACCCTCGCAACGGAGACATCGCCGTTCAAAAAGGCAGGGTGCTAGACAAGCGTGAACGGCCTGGTCGAAAAATACAGGTCCCTGACTAGGGAGCCGAGGAAGATGGCGTAGCTGTAGAGGTCCGACCGTCGCTAGGTTAAGAAAAACTGCGAGCCAAGGCCTGAACGGCCCCTCGGGCGCTACCAGAACCATGGGACACAGGTGGAGAACTATCCGTCTGAGAACTTTCCCGACCAGAGACCACAGGGGGAGGGGGGGGGAGGGAAGTAGAAAAAGACGTACCGCCGGCCAAGGGAGAGCCAAGGCAACTACGCCCGCCGAGCCGTGGTCCCTCCAGCGGAAGAACCAATCTACCATGGTATTGAGAAGAGTCACCATGAGGCCCAGGTGGGAGGGGACCACCTGTCGATGAGAAAACCATGGTTCAGCCAAAGCGTTCCCACTCCCTGGGATCTAGCGACTGACGACGGAGAAAGCAACCTGAACATTCCCCTAGCCCGCGGAGTGGGAGGCCGCCGGGCACTGTAGGTGTCGCTTTGCCCAGGCGAAGAGAAGGCTGGTGTCCAGGGCCACCCACGGACTGCGAGCGCCACCTGGGTGATGGAAGCAAGCCACGGTGGTGGAGTTGTCGGGCAAGACCCATAGCGCCTTGCTGCGTTTGAGAGGAAGAAACTCCAGAAGAGCTAGGAACATCGCCCGAGCCTCCGTAATGTGCCAGTGAGAGGGAGACGCTGGCCAGGTCCCCTGGGCATACTGGGAGAGGCAGACCACGCCTCAGCCCGAAAGACTAGCATCCGTGGGCACTATCGTCCACTGGGGAACTTGGAGAGGTAGGCTCGGTAGCAAAAGAAGAAGATGGGGGAATCTACCCCTGCAAGACGGCGACGGTAGAGCCCAAGAACAGGAGAACTGTGTGAGGCTGTTCTGCCAGTGGCTGCCAACGGGACAGCAAAGTTATCTAGAACAGTCGTATTGGAGCAAGAGCCCAAGGGACTAGGTCGAGGGTAGGAGCCGAGGAGCCCGAGATCTGCAGGCAGGCACAAGCCGTCAAAGAAGGAAGCAAGGGCAGACTCTGAAACCGGCCGAACAACTTGAGGGCCCGCGCACGAGGCAAGAAGACCTTGCATACCCGGGTGTCGAAGTGGATTCTCAAGTACTCCAACTCCGGGAAGGGCTGAAGATTGCTCTAAGAGAAATACAGTATCCACCCCAGGGACGCAAAGAGAGCTAGCACGCGATACACCGACCGCCGACAAAGAACCTCCGCCTTGGCCCTGACGCGCCAGACGCCTAGGTAAGAGTAGATGAGGAGTCCTGCCCGGCGGAGAGCTGCTGCCATCAACACCTAGACATTGGTGAAGATGCAAGGTTCCATCGCGAGACCAAAGGGAAGCGCCCAGAACTCGAAGTCCCGGCGGAGGACGCGAACGCGAAGAGACCATGGCAGCCACGATGAAACGGAAAATAGAATATGGCACTGTGAGAAATGAGTGGGGCGAGGAATGCCCCGGGGCAGGACGGCACGCGTATACTCACAGGGTGTGCATGCGGAGAAGCGGGAACAGAGAGCCCGGGGACTCTTGTGAGGTCTAAGAGTGAACGAAGAAAATAGGATAGTGGCCTGCGGCAAGTACGTTGGCTGGGACCGGGGCCTCCGCACCCAGACACAGGAGCTTGGCAGGGGTTTGCTCCACCATATGCCGCAGGGTCCGACCACCCGGGGAAACGGAAAAAAGATCCCGCCAAACTCGAGGAAAGTGAAGACGTACCCGTGTCTGAGAACGTCGAGGACCGATTGGTCCGACCGGAGCCAGACCCAGTCCGCGGAGAAGAGGGAAAGGCAACCGCCTCAAAAGGGGACCGAAGAATGAGGCAAAGATACTCCGGAGTATGTGCAGGCGTAAGGATTGAGCGTGTGGGCTAACCCTTGCGATAGGGATGGCACCCACAAGAATGCTGCGACAAAAACTGCAATCACGAAGGACAAACCCCCCTGAGGAGTCACCGTGCTCGCGTGGGGTATACCGACTCTGGCCCCGAAAGCGTGGACTAGAGAGTATAAAGGACCAGGATGGTTACGAACGGGCCACCGGGAGCTGATGGCCCCTACCGTCCCCTAAGGAATCCCTAGTCTCTCAAGGTCCTGGACAAGGAACAGATTACCTCTGAATGGCAACGTACCCCACCGGGCTGAGGAGGCCGAAGCGGCCGACCAGTGGCGCAGCTAGAGGAGCCGTGTGGCGAACATCTCCGAGGCAATCGCTTCCGGCTGGAGGCGGAGAAGGGTCGAATGCGCAGCCTCTGGCCACGGGAGGTCACGGGCGCAGAGGAAATTTGCCGATGATCCCATGTGAGACCTGCCCACAGCAGGAACTGCAGCAAATAGTGGAACACATTCCCGGCACTAAAACATCAGAGAGCGCATCAAAGGAGCCTCGAGCAGGCGTACCGGGGCTGCGTGAAAACAGGGAAAAACCCTCCTGAAATGCAACCGCAGAAGGAGTCCACGGAGTGATTATGGGGTTTCCTTTTTTTTTTTTAAACAAAGCATGCCACTGGGAGGGGAAGCTCGTTCAGGGCACGGCCCGACCGTGGAGCCTGCGAAAGCCGCAGGCGCAACTGTTTGGGCATGGAAGGAAGGAGAAGGCGCTTGCCAAAACCAGGATCCCGCCAGAACCGGGGCCATATCCGTGGGCAAGAGGCGGCACCAGGAAGATTAGCTAACGCAACCGGGTTGTCTATAGGATCCGGGAGTACTGGGATCCATCGGGGGGGGCAGGGAGGGGGCACCTCCGGGACCACCCGCACCTAAGGGACCCCGGGGGCTCCGCAGCCGGCCGAACTATGAACGGCACGGAGTGGGGACATTTTTGTTTAAATCGATTACGAATTACTGATTTAATTAATTAATTAATTAATTAATTAATTAATTTTAAATTGATTTGTCCCGGGGGAGGCAAGGGGGGGACCTGCCACCTCCTCCTGCATGCTCACTGAAGGGAATTTACGCAGGAGGAGGGATAAAACACAGAAAAAAACAAGCCCAAAAATCCCGGGTGGGGGAGGGGAAGGGGGAGGGGGAGGAGAGGGGGTGACAAAAAACCCTTCCCTGGGGGGGCTGGGGGGCTCAAATAGGGGGGTAGCTGCAAAAAAATCAGCCCCCCAGCCCCAGGGAGCTCCGAAAACGGAGCCGATAAAAAATCCAAAATGGCCACCATTCCCGGGTTTCCCAACCCGAGAACGGCCTGGCCAAGCTCTGGGGACGGGATCCCCGGGATAAATTTGCCTTCCCTGCTGAGGAGGGACCTTCCCCACCCGGCAGGGAGGCACAGAAGAAATCCCCACGGCAAAAACTTGATGGGGGCTGGCAGAAAAGAGGCAGGCTGCCTGCCCGCGGCAAAGAGAGAGCCGCTCTGAGTTAAAGCCTGCAGAGAAAAGATTTGATTGACAGCCTGGAGGCCAGGCGTGAAGCAGGGGAGAATCCTGCTAACTCCTGCCTGTCTGGCTGCCGGTTCAAGCCTCCTGAGACCCGAAGAAGAAAAATATGGGTCTACTGCTGCAAATAAGCTGGAGGTAGGGGAATACCTGCAACTTATAATAAAAAGTGAAATTCCTCTTTTAAATATTTATTCACTTTTTTTTTTTTTTAACTGAGCGCAGCAGTCGGGTTCTAAACCCTCTCGGCAGCCAGAGGGGGGGGGAGATGAGACACGGAGAGACTCGGTCCCCACACCTGGAAGAGGAACGGACTCAGGCTATGCAGCGCACAAGGGGCAAAGCCCCCCTGAGACCGGCAAGAGCTGGGAGACGGAACCGTCTAACACAGAAGAAAAGGAAAAAATCACTAAAGAAGAAGTCCCTTACTACTAAGGAAAATACGAATACTTGCTTGATCCGAGAGGAAGAAAAAAGAAAAGGCTGACTAGCCTAAGCAGAGAACGAAGGGTGAGCTGCTGCACCTGCTGGAGACAGACGAATACTGAAGGGTTAGAGGATAGGCTCTGTCCTGATATAGGGCATCCTTCAAGTTTTAGTCTGTCTCCACCTGCTGGAAAGGAGGCTCAACCCATAGTCTGGACTGATCCGGGTACATACAGGGAATGGGATTTATCTGGGTTACAAAGCTGTTCCATTCTTTCATTTTTTTAAAAGTCACCCTACACTTTAACTATAAATCTTCAGAGCAGCTGCTTTTTATTGTAATTTTTTTTTGTTGTTCATGTAATTTTAAGAATGGTTTCAATGGAAGATGCTTTGGACATGGGATAATGTGGTCTATACATTTTTAAAATAGATAAATAACTAAATAAAATTACCCCCCTGACATTTCTACTACTGCAGATTTTCAAGTCATCTGGAAACGGGCACTTTTTCCATTCTAAGCCTTTCACAATGTCAATAGTAAAGACTCTGAGAAGGATCAGGGCGAGCACTGATCCTTAGGGCATTACCTTGGCCACATTCCCTTCACCAGATTGGACACCATGGTCCATATCTGTTCTGGTGCTTAAACAACTTCTCTCTTAGTTTATAATTTTTGTTCTAACTCTCATAACTCACTCACTAGTCTTTTGTGTGGAAAATTGTTAAAAGTCTTAGTAAAACCAGATAGACCACATCTACTGTACCCCTTGATCTGTGGTCATTTCATCAAAGAAAACAATCAATTTTGCCTGGCAAGATCTTCCTTTTGTGATTCCTTTTATCCACTAGCTTCATGGTATTGCACTATTCTTTCCTTTAATAGTTCTCTATTAATTTGCCTCCTTCAGATGTCAAACAAACAGGTCCCTATTCTTCTGCTTTACCTTTGCAATACAATATCTCTCACAGGCCAATGCAATATCATGCATGTAAAAACGTGCATCCAAAATGGGCGCACATATTTTTAAATGTGTGCACATCCACATCTCCTGGGTGCTCAATGCAATATGCAAATGAGCTGCCGTGCTAAAAGGACACGCAATGGATAATTGGTGCATCCCTTGCACTCTGCATCGGTGGCCCAGAGCAGCCTGGCCAGAGCTTCCTCCCCCATCCTTGTCAGTGAAAAGAACCAAATGGGAACATCCCTGCCAGAGGAGGGGGGAGGAAGCTCTGGCCAGGCTGCTCTGGGCACCCGATGCAGAGCGCAAGGGATGCACCAATCCCCTTTCCGGACAGCCTTCAGAAAGGGGATTGAACCTTTCATTGACATGTGACAGTGAATGGACCAATCAGCAGTACGTAAAGCAGTGACTATATTAATAAAGTGCCCTGTGTATGCATGTTACCAAAACGGATGCTCAATTTATGAGTGTCTGTTTTATTCCCAGCAGCTAATTTACTGGCACAATATGCACACACAATATACATGCTCCTGAGAGTGTATATTGAGGATGTATATTGTGTGTGCTGAAATTTATTTTTTTTTAATGTCAAGACATTTTTTGCATCATACTATCAAGTAGAAGCACAGAAAAGCACATTTTTTGTTTTTAAGTTGAGTCCTTGACATGTGGGAAGACTTTAAGTCTGCTCCAACAGGTATAAAATTTGACAAGTTAAAAAGTGTGCTTCGGGTGCACGGGGTTTTTTTGCATCGTGGGGTAATGGCTAATAGAATTTACATCTGATGAGCGCTATTAGCTATGTGCAAGTCTGGAGGCACATTTTGGACGTGCTGATCTCCTTATTGGAATCAGGTTTATGAACGCACTTCCAAAATGCACGTCCAAACATTCATTAACCTATGCACTAGGCTCAGCGCACGATATTGCATCAGCCTGATACAATCTAAAGCTTAGAAGAAAGAGACATTAATATAAAAATCATGTTTTGATAATGTTTACCTTTTATCCGAATTTGCTCTAAATTTAACTGCAAAGCAATAAATGTATGGTTAATTACATGTTTTATTTTCTACATGAATGAATAAGCAAGCACAATCTCCATATATCACTGCACTCAGAAGCCAAAGACTATGGAGGGTGATGAGACTTTCTGTATAAAGGTTGTAGGGCATCAAAGCTTGGGAGATATAAGACTGAAGCCCCCCCCCCCCCCAAAATAAACAGCGCTGCTAAGAAGAGAATGATTTGAGATGATACTGAGATGAGAGATGTTTGCAGATAAGGAGGTTCAACCAGGAGTGTTGTTATAGTTCAAGAGAAGAGTGGGGTGCTGGAGTGAGCGAGTTCAGGAATCAGGTCTGAATCTGAAAGAAAAAGAGACTGAGGGAACTGGCGTGGATGGAGAATTGCATCCAACATCTTTATCTGCCTTTCTCTGGCTCTGAGCCCCCTCCCAGTCACCTTTTCCTCCCTCTCAGCATCTTTTATCCTCTGTTTCTACCTCTCAAGCTCTTCCACTCCTCCATCTCTCTCTCATCCCTTTCATATCTCCCTCTAAGCCTCAACCTCTGACTCCACTTTCTCCCTTCTAGTCCTCCCTGATTCCATCCCAGTCCCCCAGCCTTCCACCTCTCTCACACCTCCTCCTGCCTTCCTTCTTCCTCAGTCCCTCCAGCCCACAGTATCCTCCATCTCTGCATGTGCTTTCCCTTTACCCGCAGTCTCTGCACCAGTTCAAAGTGCCCATGCAGACTTTAAATCAAGATGGGCAGTTTGAATATTGTCCCCATAATATGATAAAGGAATTAAAAGAAATACACATGATCAAGGAAGTTAAAATAAAGAAAAAGGTAACACTGACCCCTTCTGTGCCCCCCTCCACTCATTCGCCCCATCATGTGTAGAGAAGGTAACAGATGCCATCAATATACATGGAAAAGCACAAAAAGTCCTTAAAGTGCATCCTCTATATATTCTACCACATATCCTCTTCCAGGAGTTTTCAAATATCTCAGTAAAGAGGCCCCCAGCTGTGTGAAACTGCTAGGAGTCACAAGTTGTCAGATGAGCTGTCCTATCCCTCCTGCTTATGGAGAGTGGACTCTCTGGCAAGGTAAGCGCTGATTCCTGAGGCTTGGTGGGTGGAAGGCAGGCTCTGGAGGTCACTGGGATACCAGTCAGACATCAGAGGTTCAGGAGACAAATTAGGAACAGAGATTGGGTGCCAGAAGAGAGGAAGGAGTGGGGTTTGGAGGGAGGGAGGATTGGTGAGCATCGGCTGGACAGATTGAGGACTGTTATTGCAGGGCCTAGATTTGGCCAGTGAAGTTGATGCCATCCTTGATGTTAGAAAGAGAGGCAGAGTTTGAGAATACCTCCTGTCATGGGAAGGATACGGACCAGAAGAAAACTCTTGGGAACCTTTGGCTAATATCATGGACAAAGAGATGCTCCAAAAATTTCATCGCTCGCATCCCCCTACCTGGTCTTGGTTTTTGAGGATGCGAGCGATGAAATTGTTGGAGCATCTCTTTGTCCATGATATTAGCCAAAGGTTCCCAAGAGTTTTCTTCTGGTCGTATCCTTCCATGACAGGAGGTATTCTCAAACTCTGCCTCTCTTTCTAACATCAAGGATGGCATCAACCTTGTATTCGATGTCTTCTTCTGCATCAGCTGGAGATGGTTCAGGTGTCTTGGTGAAAAACTTGCTAAGGACAAGCGGTTTCAGTAGTGACACATGGAATGCATTGTGGATCCGCATGGCTGGAGGAAGTTTCAGACTGTAAGTAAGAGAGCCCAATCGGAGAATAGGAAAGGGTCCAACGAAGCGTGGAGCAAACTGAGCAGATGGAAGCTTAAGTCTCAGATGTTTGGTAGACAGCCAAACTTTGTCACCAGGCTGGAATTCAGGAGCCTTGCTGCTGTGAGCATCATAGCCTTTCTTTGCTCTTTGTCCTTCTTTTTGAAGCATCTCTTTAGTCTTTCTCCAGAGCTGCTGGATGTTTATGGCAGTAGATTGAGCTGCCGGGGACGACACAGAAAGTGGAAGTGGTAAAGTTGGTAAGGGTTGTCGTCCATAGACCACTTCAAATGGTGTAGATCCAGTAGATGACGCTGGATGAGAATTGATGGCAATTTCAGCCCAGGGCAACAGTTCAGCCCAGTCATTCTGTCATGAACCGACATAGGCGCGGAGGAACTGTTTGAGAGTTCTAGTCATTCTCTCTGTTTGGCCATTCGACTGAGGATGATATGCAGAGGGTGAAGTCAAGTGTGATGCCGAACTTCTTACACAAGGCTTTCAGAACTTTGCTGTAAATTGCGCTCCTCTGTCGGAAACAATGTGTTTAGGCATGCCGTGTAGGCGAAAGATGTGAGTGAGGAATAACTTAGCAAGTTCCTTGGTTGATGGCAAGCCAGGGAGGGCCACAAAGTGAGCCATCTTCGAGAATCAGTCCACTGTAACCCAGATGGTGTTGTTACCTCCGGAGAGTGCAGGTCCATCACAAAATCTGTTGCAATGTGAGTCCAGGGCTCGTCCGGTGCTGGCAGGGGTTGAAGCAGGCCCCAAGGAAGTCCAGGCAGAGGTTTCTGTCTGGCACAATTGGCACAAGATGCCACATAAGCTAGAGTATCTTCTTTCATGGTGGACCACCAATAGTACTTTTGTAGCTTGACCAGTGTTCGCCATTGACCAGGGTGTCCGGCCAGTTTCGAATCATGAGCCCATCTTAGCAATTTCTTGCGTAGATTGCAGGGTACAATGGTCTTGCCCGGGGGTACCGGTTGTATAGCTGTGAGAATCACTCTCTTTGGGTCAATAATATGCTGAGGTTCATCAGGTACGTCTTCTGAGAGAAAAGAGCGAGATAAGGCATCTGCTCTGACATTCTTGTCACCAGAGTGGTATTTCAGCACAAAGTCAAATCTGTTGAAGAACAGGGACCACCTCGCCTGTCTATGGTTGAGGCACTGGGCGTGACGGAGGTACTCCAGATTTTTGTGATCAGTGTAAACAGTAATCTGATGTTGGGCACCTTCAAGCCAAGGGCGCCATTCTTCGAATGCCATTTTTATTGCCAACAGTTTTTTATCCCCAATACCGTAGTTCTTCTCCGCTGGTGAGAAGCGTCAGGAAAAGAATGAACAGGGGTATAAGATCTTCGAATCACCGGTCTGGCTTAGCACGACCCCTACACCTACATCAGAGGCATCAACTTCTACGATGAAGGATCGAGTAGGGTCCGGATGACGAAAGACATGGTTTGCTTTGAAAGGCATCTTTTATCTTCTGGAATGCAGTCACAACTTCCATAGACCCAATTGGCAGTGTTGGCTCCTTTCTTAGTCATAGCTGTTAATGGAACAGTCAATGAGGAGTAATTTTTGATAAAGGTCAGGTAGTAATTGGTAAATCCCAAAAATCGTCTCAGAGCTTTTAGGCCTGTGGGTTGTGGCCATTTTTGAATACTCTCAAGCTTCTGAGGGTCCATTTGGAAACTACTGTTTGAGACAATGTAACCTAAAACGGGTACGGATTCTTTATGAAATTCACATTTAGACAACTTGGCATACAAGCGGTTTTCGCGAAGTCTCTGCAGAACTCTTTTGACATCATCTTGGTGGGATTGCAGATCCTGAGAAAATATCAAGATGTCGTCTAAGTAGACAATGACACATTTGTAGAGTAGATCACGCAGAATGTTGTTCATCAAGTTTTGGAAGACAGCCGGGGCATTGCACAAGCCGAAGGGCATCACCAGGTATTCAAAGTGTCCATCCCGAGTATTAAAAGCCGTCTTCCATTCATCGCCAGCTCAGATGTGAACTAAATTATATGCTCTTTTGAGGTCAAGCTTGGAGAATATCTTGGCTCCCTGTAACCTGTCAAATAGCTCTGAGATGAGAGGTAGAGGGTAGCGGTCTTTTATGATGATCTCATTCAGACCTCTGTAGTCAATGCACGGATATAGTGTTCCGTCCTTTTTCCCCCACAAAAAAGAATCCTGTGCTGGCAGGAGACTTAGAGGGTCTTATGAAGCCTTTCTGGAAATTCTCTTGGATGTATACTCGCATCGCCATATTCTCCACCACGGAGAGGGGGTAGACCCTTCCTTTGGTTGGCTCCGTATTTGGCTTTAAATTAATTGCACAGTCGTAGGATCTATGAGGAGGTAACGCATCAGCAGCTTCTTTTGAAAATACATCTTGGTAAGATGCATATTAAGGCGGAAACTCAGGCAACAACGGGGTAGTTAGCATGCAAGGTATTGGAGAGACTTCCATTAGGCATTTGCCATGACAATCTGGACCCCAACGTGAAAGCTCCAATGTGGTCCAGTTGAATTGTGGCATGTGTTTCTGCAGCCACGGTAATCCAAGTACCAAAGGGTGCATGGCCTTCTCTAGCACAAAGAAGGAAATAGTCTCTTTATAAAGCGTACCGGTACGTAAGCTTACTGGTTCTGTAAGCAGAGTCACTTCTCCTGGTAAAGGCTCTCCATGAATAGAGGACAACAGTAATGGAGACGTCATATAGAGTTAGGGATCTGCAAGTGTTCCACTAGACGTTTCAAAATGAAGTTTCCCCCTGCCCCAGAGTCCACTAAGGCAAGGGTCTGAAATTCCAAGGGCCCGCAGAGAAGAGAGAGTGGAGGAGAGGGTGCAGTTAGACATAAGAAGAGTCCTCCCACAGGACTTAGGTCTGCCAGTTTCCCGGACATATAGGGCATGGTTTGAACAGCATGGCCAGCTTGTCCACAATACATGCACAGTCCCGACCTCTTTCGGAATCGTCTCTCTTTTGAAGTCAAATGACTGCGGCCTAATTCCATTGGTTGTTCTTCGCCAGCAGCAGGACCTGGGGGTGTAGGCCTGGATACAGACTTGACACGAGTCTCTACCTGGAGTGGTTTTCTGGGGCTCTTCACCTCTTGAACTTTGTCACGAATTTGACGATCAATCTTTGCGGCCAACTTCATAAATTCAGCTAAGGTCTTGGGCATCTCACAAGCCACCAGCTCACCTTTCAACCGGGAGTTCAGGCCTTCAAAGAATAATGTTTTCAAACATCTAGGGTCCCAATGTAATTCAGAAGCCAACGTCTTGAATTCTATGGTGAAGTCTGATAAAGGTTTGTTACCTTGTTTTAGATGAACTAGAGCTGATCCTGATGTCGAGTACCGGGCTGGGTCATCAAATACTGACTTAAACAGTTCAAGAAACCCAGCAAGATCATTCAGGATAGGATCATTACACTCCCACAACGGTGAGGCCCAAGCCAGCGCTCTTCCATCCAGATACGAAAGGATATAGGTGGTCTTGGCATACGCTGTAGGGAAACGATTAGGTTGCAGAGAAAATTGCATGCAACATTGATTAATAAATCCTCTACATTTCCAAACTTCACCCGTGAAGTGTGTTGGAGCAGATAGAGGCACTGTAGACTTGACCATCACTTCTGGTGGTGTAACATCTTTACCTGAGTTAGTAGGTGTCTGTGCGTGTAACTGGTTAAAGGCAATAGTGTGTTGTTCGAAGATTCGCTGGGCCAGGCCCGGAATGGCCTGCAAGGCGGTGAGCTGAGCCGAATCCATGGAGTTAGCAATCTGTTATGATTTTGAGGTATTGGGGTGGATTCTTGGGTACTGTGGTGATGGCCACTCCCACGGGGAGGAGCCCCGTGAGGAACCGCAGTACTAGGCTAGACTCGAGACACAACAACACAGAGATGTGGAGTTTATTATACAGCTGATGGCACTGCCTGGGGAGCGGGCAGCAGTGGATAGAACCCAGAAACACAGTCCAGTAGTTCTCAGCAGAGGAGACCAGTCTCATATTCATGTAGATTGTATACAGCGCGGTGGTGCAGGAACAGGTCCCGGATATAGAGCTGAGCGCTGAAGCTGAGGAAAGACTGAGAGGGTTACTCACTGAAGCTGAAGCTGTGGTAGAGTTCCAGTCAGGCAGAAGTTGTAGAGTGTCAGGCACCAAATAGGGAGAGCAGGCCCTCAAGGAGCGAGTACCCGGTATCCCAGGATAGGTATCTGAAAGAAGAAGGAAGTCCCCGAGGAGCAGGTACCTAGGTTAGAGAAACCCCGAAGGGCAGCAAAGACTTCCAGCGGCAGCTGGAAGTGGCAGAGCAGCTTAGACCGGAGGCATTCCAATCCTTGCTAACTCGGTTTGTTAGCAAATACAGGGCAGGCTAAATATCCGGCTGGGATGACGTCACTCGGAGGGGATGCCCCCGAGGTTCCCACCATGACGTGAATAAAGATGTGGGTGGCGTGCGCGCACGCACCCTAGGAGGCCCTCAGGAGAAACATGGCGAACGCCGTCACCATTGCCGATCCAGGAACGCCGGAGAGAATGGCATGAAGACGCGGCCGCAGCCATCTTCCCAAGGCTTGAGGAGCGAGAAGGAAGAAAGGTGAGGCATAGAGGTTGAAGCCGTCTGAGACCGACGGACGCAACAGCTGAGAATGGGTGTATGAGAGCCTGAAAGCCTGTGCTTGTGTGCATGCATATGACAGCCAAAGAGCCTGTACATGTATGTGTGTGTATGAGAGCCAAAAGCCTGTGTGTGAAAAAGAGAAAGGTTATGTGTGTGATACAGACCCTGTCTATGTGTAAGAGAGAGAAAGAGAGAGAGGGATAATGGTATGAATGAGAGTCTGTGTATGAGAAAGAGGCTGTGAAATTTCTACTTACTAATACTATGGCCCTGTCAGTTTTGCCGGGGCCATGCTGCTTTGGAGCAGGAGGAGGTGCATGCCCTGCCCTGCCCTGCCCTGCCCTGCCGGAAGAGCCCAAAGTCAGAGCTGGGTTGGCCCCTGTGGCTAGAATTTATTCCCTTGGCCGTGAGAGCTGAAAAAGGAGACTGCTGCTGCCTGCTGTTTCAGAGGAGAGTGAGTGAGTGAATGAGAGGATGTGTGTATGTGTGTGTGGAAGAGAAAGCATGGATGTGAGAGAGAATGTGTATATGTGTGAGAGTAAGAAAAAGCATTTGTGTGGGAGAATGAAGGAGAGAGAGAATGTGATTGACCCCACTTCCTTTCTGCCTGCTAATCCATGGCAATTTTAGGGCATCTGGTAATCAAAGTTTTTAAAATTCTTATTAGTTTTAATTATTGGATATTATTTGATTTGTTATTTGAAATATTTTGTTAGTATTTGGAAACATTGTATGTGAGATTTAAAGTAACGAATGCTATTGTAGTCATTAGTTTTGATTTATTCTTTTTGTTGGTATGGTTTTACTAATTTTATTGTTTTAAGAGGAATGGTAATGCTGGTTGATGGAGTTTCCAATTCAGTTTTTGTCTGCACATTTCTATTTATACTTTATGGTCTCTTTATTCTGGTTTTGAGGGTCTATCTGTGTCTTGCTTGTCTCACTGAAGTATGAAGTTTTTATATAGGGATCTATAGCAGCTTGACTTATTCTGTTTTCCTAGTAAGGGGTGAATTGGTGTTTTAGGTCTGGTATAATATTTGCAATCTAAGCTTTCATAAACAGGGTTGTTGCTGTTTGAGTGCTGGCAGTTAGTGTTGTTTTGAAAAAGAAAGTTTATTTCCTTGTAATTCTGTTCTCATGTGGCTCTCTGAGGGTCATGCCCATGCCCACGATGCATTACAGTAGGCCTAATACCATATGAGTTCCAAGTGTCTCTTGCTTTTTTGCAGGATTTTCTGGTTGGCACCACAGCAGTGTAAGTAAATATGATATACATATTGTGACATTTTTACCTCAGAGGACTGTGTTTCGAATGTCATTTTTCATATAAAATATGTTATTATAAATGCATTTTTTATTCTGTGTGAACAGGCCATGATAGGGTGGGGGTGCAAGGCTGTAAGGTTTCCCTAGGTCACCTAATACCCTTGCACAAGCCGTGGGCATTGCTGTACAAACATTTAACAGTCTCCTAACTTGTGTTGTCTTCTGTTGTGTAATAGGTGAGGGCGCAGACTTTCACTTGGCCATAGGTGCCACATTGCCTGGCTACGGCTCTGTAATTATCTATTCACAGGCTATACAGGGAGCCATACTAGCAGGGAGATTGGTTAGCGGGTTTTTTAGCACCTGGGTCAGGGCAGGAATTAAGTGAAAGTTCTGTGACTCCGGATGGTATCAACACTTGTCTGTAGCTCCCAGAGATCGCCAGTCCAACCATCCCGGCTCCTGCTCTCTCCCAGTGGAACTGATCCTTTTTTTAGTTAGATTCATAGTTTTTAGTTGCATCCTGGCCTATGTACTGGTATATACGCCTATTTACATATGAGATACCTTGATGTAAATACCTTCTGATTTCTTCTTTAGCATATGTGAAACTTTTTTAATATACAGCAACACAAGAGCAATTACCCAGTTTTGCATTTCCTAATGGAAGACACAATTGACATTAATTTTAAAGCACTTACTTTCATGATTTTATGAGAATAAAGTAATTGGTGATTTCATCAAATGTTAAGCTAAAAGTTTATCCCAGTTGCTATACACATAGGGGTCGTTTTTCAAAACCGTGGTACACGCATACATGTGCGCATGGTTTCCAGCGTCTGCACATGGATGCGCCAATTTTATAACATGTGCGCGCCGGTGCCTGCACATGTGTGCTGGGTTTTAACATCCGCGTGTGCATGTGTGGGCAGACCGTGACTCACGCGCACAAGGAGGGATATTTTCAAATTATGTACGGCGACGCGATCGGCCTTTTCTCCAGTTCCCTACCCCCCTGCCTAACCTCCTTTCCCTTTCCCCTCCTTACCCTGACCCTTAACCACTACCTAGTTGCGCCAAATGTTTTTCTTACACTACTTACTGCTCCTCTGGAGCAGAAGTATTTTCCATGCATCGGCCGGCTGCTGACGCACGCTTCCCCAGAACAGCGGCTAATGGCCATTGTCCCGGCCGGCCTCCATCCCATCCTGCCCCTCCCCACCCAGACCATGCCCCCAGCCCGCCCCTTTCTCAGGGCCTGGCACTTCTGGTTACATGCGTGGCCGAGCCCATTCTAAAATGCATGCACGGAACCCGTCTTTTACACATGTGGCCCTTTGAAAATTAACTGGATAAGTCTTAGTGCGGACAGGTTGACCTGGGGCATTGTTATCTGCATTCATTTGTGCTCTTTTTCAGCCATGAAAATGATGTTTCTTCTGAGCAGTTGGTATCATTAGACTCAGGGAGTCATTTATAATCCACCTACATAGAGGGACCTCCTTCTTAAGTACACATATATTAATCCAGTTAAAACAAAATGAAACCAATAAACAGTTAAAATAGGCAAACCTTCAATTGTTTACAGCAAGGGTGAGCAAACTGAGGGCAGGGCCCCCCAGTGGAGAGTTCAATAATCCTGAGAGAGGCCCACTGGCTGCCCAATCAAGGAAGGAAAGGAAGGCTGTGCTGAGGAGGTACTGCAAGCTCCGGAGGAAGGGAGCTGCCAGGATGTTGTGATGTCGTTCTCAGCATGCCATAGCTGAGCCCTGCTTCTCGTTCAGTGGGCCAGAGAGAGGAGCTGCTTCGGCTGTGACGGGGAGTCTCTTATTTGGTGGAAGGAGCAGCCATTGCAGTGTTCCACAGCCTAGAAAGATCTGCCACTTTCAGACCTCGGCCCGGGAGGAGCTCCTGCTGCTGCTGCTGCTGCTGGAGAGATCACAGCTATTGCCCGCCGGGGAAAAGAAGTGATGAGGAAGGGAAGGGGAATGGGCAAAGAGGCCAGAGAGAATCAGGAGGTGGAGGGGAGAGAGGAAGGAGGTGGGAAAGGGTGAATAAAGGCAAAATGTGTCAAAGAGTTTTAAAAAAGCAAATAAAAACATGAGAAAATTTGTCAGACAAACATAGACATAGTTATGTCTATGTTTGTCTGTTTCGCTTTCTGTCAGCCTGGGTGTGTAGTGTCTGAGTATGAGGTATCTGCTTCTCTCTGTGTCTGCCTCTGTTGCGCCTGTCGGATGCAGATGGCTGTGACCGCTCATGCTCACCTCTTTTTTCCCCTGCACCGTCAATCATGGGAAGAGTGGCAGTCTCCTTCAGCCAAAGCCGGCCTCCTCGGCGTCCCCGGGACAGCGTGGGCACTGCCAACTGCCATCTTCGACCTGGAATTACCTAGGCACACGAGGGCCTCCTGTGTACACGTCATGGCGGGAACCTCGGGGGCATCCCCTCCGGATGACGTCAACTAGAAGCTGTACTTAAACCAACTGGCCCTCTGTTAATACGAGTAAGCAAGGAGTTTTCCTCGTTGCTGAATCCGCTCTACTTTGGACTTCATTTCCTGCTTTCAGTTCCGGGTTTGGACACTCTGGGTAACCGCTCCTCGGGGGCCCTTCCGCATTCCTGGCTATCCGCTCCTCGGAGGGCCTTCCTACCTGGAGATTCGCCTGACTCTCACCTTGGGACTTATCTGAGTAATCTCTTCTGACTACAACGACTCAAGCTTGACTGAAGCATTCCCGCGGGGTACCCCGTCCTCGGGCCACTATCGCCTCTTCTTCAGTACAGACATCTGCAGTACACTCTGAGTTCAGGGACGCTGCCGCAGCAAGCTACAAACCTCACCTCCGGGTAATTGTTCCTCTGCTTCCATCTACAGTACAGACTCCTCGGCGTACCCCGCTCCACAGGCCACTGCTCCTTTGAGACTATCTACACCCGTCTGAGGGAACTACTGGTGTACCCCGCTCTGTGGGCCACTACCGGAACATCTCAGCTGTGGTATCATCCTGGAATACTTCTCTACTCAGAATTGTACTTATTACAACTCCCGCCCTGCGGGACCTGCCTTTTCCTTCCTGCATAATAAAGTCTCTATCTATAGCTATGACCTACGCTGCCAAAACCCCGCCTGCATGCCCTGGTTCCTGGGCCTCCCTGGATGGCGTGGATGATGCCAATCACCATCTTGCCCTTGGAGTTCCTTAGGCATGCGCGTGCGCTTCCGGGCCAGTCTTAAGCATGTCATGGCAGTAACGTCGGGGGAGTCCCCCCGGATGACGTCATTCCTCATGGACTCTTAAGCCGGCTGGCCCTGTCTGCCTATGACTTGACAATGAGTTCCCTCATTGCTGAATCCGCTTCGCTCACTTCAGACTCTTTGTTCCAGCTCCTGCTTCCTTGGCGTGAGATGTCCCGGGTAACCGCTCCTCGGGGGCCCTTCCTGAATCTGGCTATCTGCTCCTCGGAGGGCCCTGCGCCTAGGACTGCTGCCTGCCCCGTTCCACGGGGCTTCCTCTGGAATAATCGCTCTGCTTCAGTGAGAACTCTGCTTGCGGACCTTTCTCATACCTTCTTACTGAAGAACCCTCATCGGTGTACCCCGCTCTGCAGACCATTGCCGTACCATCACTACTGTGGAATCCTCATCAGTGTACCTCGCTCTGTGGACCATTGCTGTACCATAGCTACTGAGGAACCCTCACTGGTGTACTCCGCTTCGCAGACCATTGCAGTATCATCACTACAGAGGACTCCTTTGTGGTTGTACCCCACTTCACAGACTTTGTGGCACCTCTAAGTCTGTGTGTCTCTCTGCCACCCTCCCCGCTCCGCGGGCAGTTTCACTCTACTTCTCTAATAAAGATTCAAGTATTCTCAAGCTAGAACTGACGTCAGCCAGCTCTCTGCGCTGACGTTCCATGGCTCCACCACCTGGGGTCACTCTCTTTAGCTTCTTCTACCCTCTCATCTCTACTCTCTCTCTCCAGCACCTGTTGTTCTAAGCAACCCACTGCTGAGACCTCGCCTCCCGATGGTGAGGCTCACGGAGCTCCTCCCCGTGGGCAGTACCATCTCTCATCTCGGCCCAGGGCCCAGGGCCCACATACCCACCAATCCTAATACATCCTGTTTGATGGTAGATTACATTGGAATAGTTTGACCAAAAAAAGTCCTCATTCAGAGGAATAAATACTGGCACAAGACAAGAGATGCTCAAGAGAAACAATTTTCTGTACTGAATGTCATGAGGTTAGATTTGTAAGCGGAAACTCATACAAAACCACAAAATCAGGAAATGCAACAGCCAGAGTTCAGGTATAAGATATGGACATTTTTTCTATGAACCCCCCACCCCCCTTATAAGTTACTGTAAACCCCAGCTCCTATCATTGTGAAACCATTTCCATGTACTGCGTCTGATATCTCTCTCATATGGAAAGCCCATTTCACAAGAAAATCTAAATTTCACCCTGTGCCTTTGAAGTTTTTCTGCCACTCTACCTTGTTTCCATGCCCATGCAGTTCTTTTGGCACTGTGCCTTGCTGTTGTATCCCAGACCTTACACCTGAAATTGCTCTTGCTAGTCTGGGGGCTGCTTTGCACCTCCCATGAAGCTTTGGAGTGCCATTTATCGGTGCTTGCCTTGGGGTTTTTTTCTGCTACCTTTTCTGCTTTATTGGCCTTCATGCTGCCTTACAAAGCTAATGTCATTTTTGGTGCCAATTTGCTGCTTGACAGTAAAACAATTATATTTTGTTTGTGCTCATTAACATAAAAATGCTAACTGCATGTTGCAGTTCAGAAGATAGGTCCTGCCACTATAAAAAGGTTGGTGGGTGCAGTGGTATCACCATTAAGGTGCAAAGTATGGCAAATGCGCCCCCTATAAAATAGCTTTCCACCCCATTTCTGAAAGCAGCCGTGTTGGGCTCAGGCCAAGTAGAAGAAAAATGAAAGCTGCAGCATCAGGCCCAGGCCACAAGGGAGCTATATCATCCCAGACTGCTCACTGAAAGAGAGGCAGCTGCTAGGTCAGTACACCCAGTGGAGATAGGAAGTTGCCATGGGGCCAAAGAGAGAAGGCTGCTGCTGCTGCTGCCCTCATATTCTGGGGAGAGAGAGAGAGTACAATAGCTTGAGGGTATATGCAAGTGAATGTGAGCAATAGCATGTCTTAGAGCTTGTAAGTGTATGTATTTGGGTGTGAGCAACAGATGTGTCAAAGTTTGTGCGCTTGTGTGTGAGCAATAGCTGTGAGAACTAGTATATGTGAGCAATAGCATGTGTGATGGTGTATATAAGTGAGCAGTAACATGTGTGAACAATAGCATGCGAAAAACGTTCTGTGTTTATGTGAGCACTAACGTGTGCGAGAACTTGTATCTGTGTGAGCAACAGCATGTGTGAGAGCTTGTGTATGCAATTTAGCAGTAGCATGTGCGAGAGCTTTTGTGTATGTATGTGTGAGCAATAGCATGTATGAGAACTTGTGTGTGTGTTTGTGTGTGTGTATGGATTATTATTATTATTATTTATCTCTTTTATATACCGACATTCAATAGAGATATCACATCGGTTTCCAGATAACCAAGAGAATAGGGCGGGATCCGCCCTATTTTACATTATAACATGGTAACCAAAAAAACAATTATAACATATTATAACAGTAGTACATGGAACAAAAGGTTATAGGATATAACAATAGGTTATAGGAAATAACATATGTACATGAATGTGTTGTTGATAAAAATAAATTTAGGATTAAGGGCTTGTTGATAAAAATAATTTAGGAATAATGGTGGGGGGGGGGTGAGGGAAGGGAGGGGGGAAGGTGGGGTGGGAGGAAGTAGTGTAGTGAGGGATTCAGGGGGTGAGAAGACTGTGTGATTCAGGGGGTGAGAAGACTGTGTAGGGGATGAGGTGTGTTGCGTTCGGGCAGGTTAAGGGTTGGGTGGGAAGGCTTTTAAAAACAGCCATGTTTTAAGGTGTTTTTTGAAGGCTTGCAATGAAGGTTCATTTCTGAGACAGGTGGGGAGGGTGTTCCATAGGGTGGGTCCCGCTATTGTTATGGCTCGTTTGCGGGTTGCGTTGAGGTGTGCAGATTTGAGATTGGGGACGGCTAGGAGGCCGGTGTTGGTGGATCTGAGAGTTCTTTGTGTGGGGTGTGGATGTATTGCGTTGTTTATCCAGTTCAGTTTGTTGTTGTGTATTTTTTTGTGCATGAGGGTGAGTGTTTTGTAATGGATTCTTTGTGTGATGGGTAGCCAGTGGAGTTCTTTGAGGGTAGGTGTGATGTGGGAGGATTTTTTGTTGTTGGTGATGATTCTGGCGGCGGCATTTTGTAGAACTTGGAGAGGTTTGATGTGGATTTCTGGTAGGCCGATGAGAAGGGAGTTGCAGTAGTCGAGTTTTGAGAGGATAATTGATTGAAGGACTGTTCGGAAGTCGTGCGCTTGGAGAAGGGGTTTAAGATTTTCAGGGTTTGGAGTTTGAAGAATCCATCCTTAATTGTATTGGAGATGTGTCGTTTAAAGTTGAGTTGGCTGTCAATTGTTACTCCTAGGTTTCTTGTGGATGGAGTGAGTGAGATTTGTGAGATCTGTGGCACTCCCGGGTTGATTGAGTTTCCTGGGTGGTTGGAGGGGGTGCACTTGAGGGGAGAAGAGGGATGGTCATCGTGGATGTGAAGGATTTCTGTTTTGGCTTGGTTGAGGCATAGTGATAATTGGGATAGTAATTGGGATAGATTTGAGCTGAGGTTGTTCCATTTTTCCATGGTGAGTTGGATGGACTTGTTTATGGGGAGTAGTATTTGTATGTCGTCTGCATAGACGAAGTAGGTGAGGTTTGCATCTGAGAGGTATTTGCATAGTGGGAGGAGGTAAATGTTAAAGAGGGTTGAGGATAGGGAAGAACCTTGTGGGACCCCATGTGTGAGGGGCACTTGAGAGGATTCAGATGAGTTTGTCTTGACGATGTAGGATCTGTTTGAGAGGTAGGATTTGAACCATTTGATTGTGGTGTGATTGTGGATGATGCTACCTGGGCCCAAGTGTGGTGTGATTGTGGATGATGCTACCTGGGCCCAAGTGTGGTGTGATTGTGGATGATGCTACCTGGGCCCAAGTGTGGTGTGATTGTGGATGATGTTACCTGGGCCCAAGTAGGAGGCTGCTGCTGCCTACACATCATAGAGAGAGAGAGCATGTTTATGCATGTGCATGTGTATGTGTGTGTGTATGTATCTGTGTGAGAGAGATAGAGAGAGAGAGACAGAGCATGGGAGAGATTGTGTGAAAGCATGTTTAAGTAAGTGAGAGAGAGCATGTGTGTGTGAGAGAACTGCTGAGCAGATCCAAGCAGAAGGTCTGTATGTTCTAGGGAGAAAACATCTGTTTATGTGTGTGTGTATGTGTATGTGAGAGAGATCATGTGAGAGTGAGCATGTGAGAACATATGGGGGGAGAGAGACAGCATGTGTTTGTATGTATGAGAGAGAGTATATGAGAGTGAGAGGGAGAATATGTGCATGAATGAGTAGGCGAGTGTGTGTATGGGTTGGAGAATGCATGTATGTGAATGAGGGGAAAGTTTGCATTCACCTCCCCATTAGTCCGCGACAAACTCAAGATGACTGCAAATAAATAGTTCCCAGGTATGGGGATCGGGGATTTTTATATCCTTATTTGTTTTAATTATTGCATGTTATTTGATGTGTTTGCTGTTTTGAAATTTTTTATTGCTGTTTTGGAAATTTAACAATTTTTTTATGAATTTTTAATTATTGGATTGTTTTTAAAAATATTTATTTATTTTATGAGTATGCTTTTACTATCATGTTTCATGTTTCTTGATTTTATAGTTTGATGTTTTATGTGACATAGTGATATTTCTGTTTTTTCCATTGTTGAACTGCATACAGAGTCTAGCTTTTTGCAGTTTCCAATTCAGTTTTTGTCTGCACATTTCTGTTTATAATTTATGGTCACTTTATTCTGTTTTGCATGTGTGACTGAGGTGAGGTATTCTGCTAACATGTAGTTTCTGTGTACTTAATGTTTGAGTGCTGGCAGAGTGCTGTTTTGGGATGTGAGGTTTACATTTTTTTCATAGGATTCATTGGCAATTTGTTTTCAGCATCAAATTAAAGGCAGCACAATTGTTTAATGTTTACAATATTTTAACGTAAAGGATTATGTAAGTGGCTGTGTTTTGTGCTATGCTATGTCTGGGTTCTTCAGTCAGCTGGCTGATAGGAGCACTTTAATAAATGATCATTGAATGGTGTGGATGACTGATGCACTCATCTGTCTCCTAAAAATGACCTAAACCTTTTAAGAACCTCACCGTTAATACCCAAATCAAGTAGTCTAGCTAAAAGTAAAATATTATTAACTATCATAGGCTGCACTTATATCAATTGAAATCAAAAGAATCTCTTTTCCCTTGTCAATATTTAATCTAATTTCATTTATCAGAGATAAAGCAGAGTCTTCATGCTAAAATTTTTGAAAAATCATATTGTCTAGGGTGGAGAGCATTTGTCGTTTTAATAAAATCACTAAGTTGCAGTTTCTTTCCTGCTAAAAAGAAAGGTGTCCTTATTGTGTGTGACATTTCACTTCTAAGTGGGGGGGGGGGGGGGGAGGCGATGAGAATGCTCAGGATTGCCTGTCTCAGTGGCCTAATAAACTATGTGAATGTACTTAAAATATTGTACTTACCAGATCTAGCAATGCACTATGGTTTTCGTGTAGAAATGCTACCTGTTTAATTAAAAAAATATATTTAAAATCAAAGATGATCATCTGAAAAAAGAATTTCAACAAAGATGTACAGCATTTAAACCAATCAGGTCTGATGGCAACCCCTACTATCCCAAACCATGTCATCAAACCTAGCACTATCCCAGCCATGTTATTAAATCCTGTATCCTGGCTTCACTATCTCAACCATGTTATTAACCCTCTACACTGCTCCCATAAACCCAACCATGCTATTAAACCAGTTTTTCCCAACCCTCTCCTGGAGGCAGACTTAGCCAGTCTGGTTTTCAGGAGATCCAAAATGAATATGAATGAGATGAATTTGCATATATGGAGACCGAGGGTATTCAAATCTACCTCATGCATATTCATTGTGGCAATCCCGAAAACCCAACTGACTAGGATTGGAGAGGATTGAGAAACACCAAATTAAACCCTCTACCCTTCCCCAACTATTCCACCATTTTATTAAACCCTGTACCTTGCCAGCACTATCCCAGCCATATTATTAAAATCTATACCCTGCCTCCACTATCCAAACCATGTTTTTAAATCCTGAGCCATGCCAGCACTATCCCAGCCATGTTACTAAATCCTATACAATGCCTCCACTATGCCAGCCATCACTGATGAGAATGTAGCACTGCATCTGTTTGTTAAACTATCTGGAAAGGACAGACAGGTTTGGGCCTCTGCTCTCATTCTATGTATAATTATGAAAGAACACTTACGTTTTCTTTTAAAAGAAGGTTCTCCATCTCCAATTTCTGAAAAACCAAGCCAAATAAAAAACCCTGATTTTCAGATTATGACAAATTGAAATTTAAAAACCTATAAAACAAACACAGAGCTAAGAGCTATTTAAAAAACTTCTTTTGGTGTGGAAGAATATAGCAAAAGCAGCAAAAGCAGTACTAGAGATTCAGATGAAAGTTGTTAAATAATTTTCTGGGTTTTCCTCTTTCAGAACCTTGTCCATGGATAATATTAAAGGGATTTTCTCTTCCTGGCTAGTTCCTCCATTGATGGGTGCTAATCTCAAATTCTGAATCATGGCCATTACAATTTGACATATATCTTAGTCTCCGAGAGAGACTAATGGATTGTGGGTGTGGCACCCAAATGTCCGAATGCTGGAACTCCATTTCTGAGTGAGATGTCTATGAGAGTTTATTTTAGTTTGATTTAGGCAATTTTGGGTATGGTAAAGTGTTTGAAATAAGCAGGCTAAGATATGAGTGGGAAAGAGAGAGGAGAGAGGAGTCAGTGGGTATGTGGGGAGTGTATGAGGTATGCAGAGTGAGAAAGTATGGCACAGTGCACCTGATAGACTTCCTCAGGTATCCTAGCAGATAATTTGGCTTCCTCAGGTGGCCACTGATGGGGCTGGTATGTGGTCATCTGTTTCTTTAAGGCTGTATCTCCTACATTGATTTTTTGGCTACAGTTTAATAAGCCACCTTGTGAAGCCTGGGAGCAGTCCATAGTTTAGGACAAGTAGCAAAGGACAGAGGAGTCTGGACTCCAGCTGTTCTTGCACAAAATCTTTTATTATTTACAAGGCAAAAATAAGTAACAAGGCCCGCTTACCTCAGCAATGCTTGGAAAAGAATGTAGCAGTTTACACTTAAAGCAGTTTTGGCATAGTTCCTCCTTAGAGAGAATAGGGAGGCCCCTTCTCTCCGGGGCCTCCCTTTTCTCTCTAGGGCCTGCTTACTAGTTCTTCTGCTCAGGGGAATTCCCTGGGAC
Source organism: Rhinatrema bivittatum (assembly GCF_901001135.1). NCBI lineage: Eukaryota > Metazoa > Chordata > Amphibia > Gymnophiona > Rhinatrematidae > Rhinatrema > Rhinatrema bivittatum. The sequence goes on along the minus strand of NC_042617.1, from coordinate 248,441,566 downwards.
ATTGATTCTCTTTGGGTGTGTGTCTTAAAGTCAACCAGGCCAGATACCTGAAGCCAGTCCCTTATGATGTTCTGCAGGCCTCTTGTATGTACTCCTTTACATACTTTCCCCCTCAGCGCATCTTCCCCTGGCTCAATGGCTACATGTACCAGGGACACCTCCCTGGAAACAAAATCAGTGTTTGCATTCTCTTTTCTGTCTTAGTGTTGCACTTTGATGTTAATGGCTAAAATGCTAAAAAACATCTTATCTCTCACTCATTCTTGGTCTGTATGATCCACAGAAGGGAGCAGCTACATCAGTCCATCACCAGTGTAAACTGGTGGCCCAATAGGTAGTAGATAAAAACCATTAAAACCCACGTAATGGCTAAGGCCTCCTTCTCAAACCTAAAAAGGCTCTCACTTTACTCTTTGCCTGTGGGCTGGTACTTGGGTGATCACTTCTATTTTCCATGCTTGAAGATGGATCTTCCCTTTCCCAAGGAAGTATTCCAGGTATTGTAATTCTTGGACCCCTGGAAGACATTTCTTGGGGTTGGCCATCAACCCAGCCTTTCATAGGCTTGAAAGTATGGCCTGTAGTTGTGTGACGGGGTCTATGTCCCAACCCAGAGGTATAGGCTAAAAACCCCAGAACCAAAAGTCTTAGACAAGGGGGGAAGGAAAACACGGCGACACCAAGCCAAGGAAGTACCTTGGTTCCTTTTCCCCAGTAACTATAGATACAGGAAAACCACAGGGGTGGGAAATAAAAGGTGGGGCTCCAGAAGCCAATCCTTGGCCATAGGAGGTTGACCAAATCGAGGGTGGGGCCCATGGGCCAATTGCCTAGCAGAGGAGGAGGAGTTTGCTGAGTATAAGAGAGACTCCCTAGCCCAGCAGTTTCAGTCTCCTGCCGGGGATTGAGGAGGAAGGACCGGGGCTACTTGTTTGTTCTGGGAGACTTTGATTCTGGATATTCCCCTACTGTGTGAAGAAGGACAGCAACAGTTATCACAAAGAAGGTGAGCTCAGGGATATAAGCGTTTCTGTTTGTTTAGATTTACTTCAAGTATACTTTACCAGGAGAACTGCCAAGTGGGTGGTTGTATCTGAAGGGAAAAGGAAAATATCCCGAGAGATACAGTGGGCCAGACTTTGGACTTTGTAAGAACATATAAAGATTTGTGTGTGTTTGATTGTGAACGGCCTAGCAGAAGGACAGCAAAGGCTAAAGACCTGAGATGAACTTTTGAAGGCAGCCTTTGCAAAGGGAATCGCTGGCTCAGTGGGGAGGGCATCTGCTTTTTCAACCAGGCTGGGAGGGTTCAAACCCCATCTGAGGACTTGTAAAGATAAATAACATAAAACTTCTATTTGATTTTTCAAGTGGCCAGGAAAGCTCTTTCAGGGGCTGGACCCTGGAAACGACGGAGTTGGGAGTGTATGGACCGGTGGAACCATGACAAGTTGGCTCAAGTGTGTTTTCCAGTTGCCTTTATATAAAACAGTATCATCAAAATTGGCTACAGCATAGCCCTGGTGAGGGTGTAGTAGGGGGTTGACCAACCTCTGGAACATAGCTAGAGCTCCATGAAGTCCATGTGTCCTCCAGGTGTAGAAAATCATGTTTTCTTATTATCTGCCAGTATGAATTGGACCTACCAGTATCCCTTCATTAGGTCGAGCATGGAGATAAACTGGACTGTCCCCAACCACTCAACAAGTTCGCCTACTCAGGGCATTGGATAGGCATCCAGTTTTGATGCCTCATTAATTTTCTAAAGTTTATGCAAAACACGATGCTCACCATCTGGTTTAGGAACAAATAAAATGGGTGAGGAACAGTTGATATTGGAGTCTTCTATTATGCTGACTTAGACTATTTCTTTCACCTCAGCCTCTACCACATGATATTTAGCTTCTTATATATATATATAAAATCTCCAATGCTTCATGCAGTTTGCTCTGCAGCCATCCATCTTCCAGGATGAACTCACGAAGGTCACCTTCATTCTTTGTCGACTAGAGGGCAAGGCTTTGGCATTGGCTTCCCCCTTGTGGGAGCGCTCCGAATCTCTCCTGTAGGAACTGTCTCATTTTGTGGCTGTCTTCCGTCGGACATTTGATGATCCAGGGAGGCAGGCTGTGGCAAGTTCCAGTCTCCTACGTTTGCAGCAAGGTCAACGAGCCCACAATGATTATACCATTGAGTTTCGAACTGTTGCTACAGAATTATCATGACAAGAAGATTGCCTCCAAGCCATCTACCTGGATGGTCTGCCCCCCCCCCCCCCCCCCCAGTTCAAAGATGAGCTCGCGCCGTCCAGCCCTCTAGGCACGTGTGCATGCACCTCTTTGGTATTTAAAGGGGCCACGGCGGGAATCCACCCCACAGCCCCAGATGATGAATCACTGGGTCCCGGTATGTAAGGCTTGGCCCAGCCAGTGCTTCCTTTCCTTGCAACAGGTCTCCACGTTCCTCATGTGCTCATTGCTTGTACCTGATCCTGTCTACGTTCCTGGTTCCTGATCCTGTCCTCGTTCCTGATTCCTGCTCCTGTACCAAATCCTCGCCTCCACGTCTCAGATTGTCTTCTGGCTTGACCCCTGCTTTTCCTGACCACGTCTTGGATTGACTTTTGGCTTGACCCTTGCTTTGCCTGATCATTCTCGGACTGTCTCCTGGATTGACCCTTGCTCGTTTGACTGCCTGTCCTTGTCTGCCACCTGTCCTGACCACAGCCTGCTCACCGATGCCTCTACTGGTTCTACCCTGGACTTGGCTTTACAGGCTTCGGCCTACTACTACTAGGGCGCCACCTGTCCTGCCTCCCATACTCCATTGGCGCCCGGGTCTCCGGATTTCTGCCTTGTCCGGACTCGTCTTCCTGCTACCACTGCTGGTCCCTGGCTGAATCCATCATCATACCCTGAGAGTCCTCGGATGGAGGCCCACCTAAGACCAGCCGGCCCCGGCACCCAAGGGCTCAACCTGCAGGGAATGAGGGCTAGTATTGGCGAAGCTCCTGCCAGCTTCCGTCATTCAGTCAGCTCCACCTTCCGATGGTGGGGACCTGTAGGGCTTGCCCTGCAGGTAGTGTCAACCCCACCTCGGGGCAAGGGTCCACCTCCGGCACATCAGTTCTGCTATGTGCTTCATTGGTGATCCAGATCCAGTTCCAGTACCTGCTCCTGTTCCAGCTCCTGCTCTTGCCTTACTTTGGACAGACCTCCTTGGCTTGACCTGGACTTGAACCTGACTACAGCCCTTGCTACCTGCCACCGACCTTCTGCCTGAACCCAACTCCGAATCTTGCCTCCTGACCTTGCCTCTAGCTGTCTGCCCGCGATCTTCTACCTGGACTTGACTTTGGACCTCGTCTCGCTTCTTGCTGGGACCCTTCAACTCCACTGCCTTCCGGCATTCTGCACTCTGGCCTTCTCTCTCGGGATCATCCATGCAGAGACTAGGGATGTGAATCGGGCTTCGGATGATTGAAAATATCGGACGATATTTTCAAAATCGTCAGAAATTGGGGGCTCCCCCAAAACGATCGTGGGGGTTCTCTTATCGTTTTGGGGGAGGGCAGGAAAAATGTCACACAAAAATAACCCCTAAACCCTTATCGTTTTGGGGGAGGGCAGGAAAAATGTCACACAAAAATAACCCCTAAACCCACCCCGACCCTTTAAAACTAATCCCTTAGCTTCCCCCACCCTCCCGACCCCCCCCCCCCAAAAAAAAACTTTGTACAGGTACCTGGTGGTCCAGTGGGGGTCCCTGGAGCGATCTCCCGCTCCCGGGCTGTCGGCTGCCACTAATCAAAATGGCGCCGATGGCCCTTTGCCCTTACCATGTGACAGGGTATCCGTGCCATTGGCCAGACCCTGTCACATGGTAGGAGCACTGGATGGCCGGTGCCATCTTGTGCTCCTACCATGTCACAGGGGCTGACCAATGGCACCAGTAGACCCTGTGACATAGTAAGGGCAAAGGCTATCGGCGCCATTTTGAATACTGGCAGCCGATGGCCCGAGTGCAGGAGATCGCTCCCGGACCCCCGCTGGACCACCAGGGGCTTTTGGCAAGTCTTGGGGGACCCTCCTGGCCCCCACAAGACTTGCCAAAAGTCCAGCGAGGGTCCAGGAGCGACCTCCTGCACTCGGACCGTCGGCTGCCAGTATTCAAAATGGCGCCGATAGCCTTTCCCCTTACTATGTCACAGGGGCTACTGGTGCCATTGGTCAGCCCCTGTGACATGGTAGGAGCACAAGATGGCGCCGGCCATCCAGTGCTCCTACCATGTGACAGGGTCTGGCCAATGGCACGGATACCCTGTCACATGGTAAGGGCAAAGGGCCATTGGCGCCATTTTGATTAGTGGCAGCCGACGACCCGGGAGCGGGAGATCGCTCCAGGGACCCCCAGTGGACCACCAGGTACCTGTAAAACGTTTTTGGGGGGGTTGGGAGGGTGGGGGAAGCTAAGGGATTAGTTTTAAAGGATCAGGGTAGGGTTTTTGTTTATCGGCTTGGGCGCAGCCGATAAACAAAACCGCAAACGGGCCCGATGAAAAAAAAACACATGTGAATCGGAACCGGAATCTGAACCGATTCCAGTTCTGATTCACATCTCTAGCAGAGACCCATCTAAGTCCAGCCAGCCCCGGTACCCAAGGGCTCAACCTGCGGAGAATGAGGGCTGGTATTGGTGAAGCTCCAGTTGGCCTTTGCTTGCCACTTGGCCTCGCCTCCTGACGGTGGGGACTTGTGGGTTTTTCCCGCAGGTGGCGCCAACACCTCCTCAAGCCAAGGGTCCACCTCCGCAACAGGTTACCAAGGGCATGGACCCAGCGGAGCCATCTGCCCTCCAGGCCATCCTGGGCCTGGCTCTAAAGATCCAGGAAATCAGCATTCCTTGAGGCATTAGCAGCTTCCATAGAATGCCTCATTTCTCATCCAGTGGGGGGGTCCTGATGCGATCTCCAGCTCTCTGGGCACGGCTGCGTTGAAAAATGGCGCCGGTGGCCCTTTACCCTTATCATGTGACAGGGCAAAGGTAGCGCCGGCGCCATTTTGAAGATTGGCAATACGGCCCCCGTGCAGGAGGTCGCTCCTGGACCCCCGCTGGACTTTTGGCAAGTCTTGTGGGGGTCAGGAGGCCCCACCAAGCTGGCCAAAAGTCCCTGGGGGTCCAGCGGGGGTCCGGGGGCGAACTCCTGCACGCGTGACGTCGGGAGCCAGGAACCAAAATGGCGCCGGCGCTACCTTTGCCCTGTCACATGATAAGGGCAAAGGGCCACCGGCGCCATTTCTCAACGCAGCCGTGGCCAGAGAGCTGGAGATCGCATCGGGACCCCCCCACTGGACGCCAGGTAATTTAAAACATTTTGGGGGGGTTCGGGAGGGTGGGGGATTTGTTTTAAAGGTTCGGGGTGGGTTTTAGGGTTTTTTTGGTGTGCCGGTTTTCCCGCGCCCTATTTAACGATACAATACAAATGCCCCTGACGATAAATCGGGGGCATTTGTATTGTATCGTGCACTCTAACGATTTTGGACGATTTTAAAATTATCTGACGATAATTTTAATCGTTCAAAAACGATTCACATCCCTACTGGTTACCACCCCTGTTCATCTCCAGAATGGAGCCCTGCATGACGAGGAAGTTGAATTCTTCATACTCGACAAATCCATCCATCCAGTGGTTTTAGGCCTACCATGGCTTCAACATCAGTCTCCACAATTTAATTGGGAGACTCTGCAACTCTCGGCGTGGAGCCCACATTGCCATCATTGTTGTATGAAAAAGGTGGAACCACCCCCATCGCTGACTTTGAGGATTTCTTCTCCAAACAGAAGGCTGTTATCCTTCCTCACCATCGGAAGTTCAATTGTCCCATCGATCTCTTGCCTGGAACATCGCCTCCCAGAGGTAGAACCTATCCTCTCTCCATACCTTAAACCAAGGCTATGACGGAGTATATCCAAGAGAATTTAGAAAGGGCAGTAAGGGTTTTATCTGCCCTTCCTCGTCGCCTGCTGGCACAGGCTTCTTTTTCGTTACTAAAAAGGATGGGTCTCTACGATCATGCATTGACTATCATGGGCTCAACACCATAACTCACAAGGATAAGTATCCTCTACCTTTAAAAAATGAATTATTCGATCGTCTTCAAGGGGCCACCATCTTTACTAAGTTAGACCTACGAGGAGCCTACAACTTGATTCGCATATATCCTGAAGACGTCTGGAAAACAGCCTTTAATACTAAAGACAGGCATTATGACTGTCTCATTTGCCCTTTGTAGTAAGGGAGGAGGAATAGCCTAGTGGTTAGAGCAGTGGGTTATAAACCAAGAGACCAGAGTTCAAGTTTTACTGTTGCTCTTTGTGACCTTGGGTAAGTCACTTTACTCTCCATTGCCTCAGGTACAAACTTAGATTGTAAGCCCTTTGGGGACAGGGAAAATACCTACAGTACCTGAATGTAACCTGATGTGAGGTGTCAGATTGAATGTTGGTATATAATAAATAATGCCCCTGCAATGTTTCAATGTATGATAAATGAGATATTCTGAGATTTCTATATACAAAAGTTGTCACTTACCTAGACAAAATACTCATTCTTTCTAAAGACATAACCACCCATTGAAACATAGAAATGACGGCAGAAGAAGACCAATCAGTCCATCCAGTCTGCCCAGCAAGCTTCATACTTATCTGTTTCTCTTGGCTCTTAGTAACCTTAGGTTCTATTTCCCTTTCACCCCCACTATTAATGTAGAGAGCAGTGATGGAGCTGCTTCCAAGTGAAATATTAAGTTTGATTAGTTGGGTAAGCGGCAGCATAGCTCTCTGCCGTTGAAGCAGAGAGCAATGCTGGATATGCGTGACGTATTAGTTTTTCTTCTCCCCTGCCGTTGAAGGAGGGAGCTATGCTGGATATGCATTGAAAGTGAAGTATGCCTTGAAAGTCACATTAACTATCATCAAATATTGAAAAGCCTAATAATTGGTAATTGAATAAGCCTAATAATTGGTAATACCTATAGCCCATAAACCCATCCCTGTTTTGTTTTGTTTTTTTGTTTGTTTTTTTCTTTTTTTAATTGGGAGATGGCAGCCCTCCATCCTTCTGCTCCGTGAAGGTGGAACACCAACCACTGGCCACTGGCATCCTGCTCCGTGAATGCCTCTGTGGCTACTGCCGCTCCGTGCAGTGTTTTGCTGCCTGCTCTTTATACGCGTCCTTTAGACCTGATGGATCCACAGTGTTTATCCCACGCCCCTTTGAAGTGCTTCACAGTTTTGGACTTCACCACTTCCTCCGGAAGGGCATTCCAGGCATCCATTGCCAGGACATTTGCTCTGTGCTTCAGCATCTGTGTGACAACTGCCTCCATGCCAAGCTAGACAAGTGTCTGTTTGAGAAGGAAAGTTGCCCTTCTTTGGGTACATTGTTTCCAGATGGACCCTAGTAAACTCCTGAGCATCCAAAACTGGTAGGCTTACAAGCATTACAGTAATTCTTAAGCTTCACAATTTATTATCAACATTTTATAGCCAATTATTGCAGCTTCCCTTATGGTGCTTACCTATAAGGGAGCAGATACTAAGAACTGGACCCCTGAAGCAATTGCAGCTTTTCAAGCATTGAAAGAAGCCTTCATTCATGGTCCGTGTTTATGGCACCCTGATCTGACTCGTCCTTTCATCATTGAAATAGATGCCTCTTCCACAGGAGCAGGTGCAGCCCTGAGTCAACATTCTTCTAAGGGCACTCTACATCCATGCTCCTTCTTCTTGCACAAGTTCTCCTCCACTGAACTAAACTACTGTATCAGGGACCATGAGCTCCTTGCTATTAAGCTCATCCTGGAGGAGTTGTGCCCCTGGCTTGAGGGTGCTCAACACCAGTTCACAATATTTACAAACTATAAAAACCTGAAGCACCTCTAACATGCTCAGCACTTGAGCCTGCTGGGAACTTTTCTTTACCTGATTCAACTTCGATCTACGTTATCAACCCTGCAGAAAATAATTTGCGGACAGATGCATTTTCTCATTTTTTTTAATCTGAAGACTCTCCGGAAGAGCCCCAGCATATTATTGACCTGGCTTGAATCTATCTGTCTGCTGCCATGACTGTGTCTTCGGGGAAGATGGTGATTCCCCCCCCCCCCCCCCCCAGACTGCATGAGAAGGTACTGAAATGGGCACACAACATCCAAATTGCTAGACATCTGGGGCATGCACGGACGTTGTCCTTACTTCAGTGCTACTACTGGGGCCAACCATGTCCCTGGATACCCAAGCTTATGTGGACTCCTATCCACATGTGCACAGCAGAAACCACCCATGGGACAACCCTGGGGGCTGTTACAGCCATTGCTGGCCCACAGAGAACCCTGGACCCACCTGTCCACTGACTTTGTGGTGGACCTTCCCACATCTAATGGTAATACTGTCATCTGGGTGGTAATGGACAGGTTCTCCAAGATGGCTCACTTTATTCTGCTGCCGAGCTTGCCCTCTGCACCTTAACTGTTATGTCTGTTTTTCCTGCACGTATTCCACCTCCATGGATTACCTGAACATATTACCTCTGACAGAGGACCTCAGTTTGTTGCCTCCTACTGGTGTTCCCTTTGCAAGAAATTTGGTATATTCCTAGGATTGACTACTGCCTACCACCTCAGGCCAATGGTCAAGCCAAACCTATGAATCATTGCCTCATATCCCAATGACCAACAGGATAATTGGGCTCAGTTGCTCCCGTGGGCAGAGTTTTCTCATAACTCACATGTCTCTACCTCCACAGGAGCATCTCCTTTTTCTGTAGTAAACAGGAGACAACTGTGGCTACCAATATCTCTTGCAGTCTCTTCTCCAGCGGCCCAAGCAACTGCGGATGCTCTTCACGCCCTGTGGACCCACATGAATCAAAGACTTCAGGAAGTGGCTGCCTGTGCTAAAAGATCAATGGATGCTCATCGAAGGCCAGCCCCAGAGTTTCAACTAGGCGACAAAGAATTGCTGAGCACTCACCACCTCCGTTTACAGCTCCCATCGCAATGCTTTGCCCCCCGATATATTAGTCCATTTCCAGTCAAACGACACATCGGCCCGGTGACCTATCAGCTCCATCTTCCATCTACGCTGGGAGTCCACAACTCAGTCCATGTATCCCTGCTCAAATCACTGTTTTTTTTCAAAACCTTCTCACAGAATTCCTGAGCCTTTGTGCCTCGTCTCGGAAACTGACACCCTTTTTCGGGTGCAGGAAGCTCTGGATCTCCAAAAAAGAGGTCGCCGTTGGGAATATCTTATCTCCTGGGAAGTATGGCCCTGAAGAAACTCCTGGGAGCCCGCTACTAATATCCTTGATAAAGGTCTACTTAAGCAATTCCATGCAACTCATCTTAATAAGCCCAGACCTCCAGGAGGTGGGCGTAAGGGAACTACTGTTGTGCTCCGGAGCTGGCCCGACCTTCTTAGCGGTGGTGGGCAGCTGTCTCCATGCCCGTGCTCCTTCCGTGCTCCCGGGACCCTCCTGCTCCATGACAAGTTCCTCCAGGGCTGACCAGGCCTCCCTGCTTGCCACGTGGGGAGACACCGCCACCTCATCTTCTTTGGCCTGTTGGCCTTAGGCATGCGTGTCTCTCTGGGATTTCAAGGGGCTGAGGCGGGAAAGCCTCCCATGGCCCCAGGTGATGATGTCAACCAGCTCCACTATTTAAGGCAGGCTCCCAAGGGCTCAACCTGTGGGAAATAAGGGCTGGTATTGGTGAAGCTCCAGTTGGCCTCTGCTTCCCACTTGGCCTCGCCTCCCGACGGTGGGGCCAACATCACCTTGGCCCAAGGGTCCACTTCCGCAACAGAATTTCTACTAAGACCGTGTTGTTTCGTAGATGATATTGTTACTTTTGACTAATACAAACCCATCTTTACCACTTGCCTCCAAGTTTTTCAATCTTATGGCTCTTTTTCTGACATTAAGTTAAATTTAGAGAAGGCCTGGGAGTGGTAGGCAGGCCGTCAGCAGCTGGGGTAGACTGGCAGCCTCTGCCAGCTGCCGACAGCCTGCCTACCGCTCCCAGACCTCCCGGGGTGGCATGGACGCCGCCAACTGCCATCTTGCCGTCAGAATCCCTTAGGCACGCGCTCGAGCCAGTCTTAAGCACGTCATGGCTGGAACCGCGGGGGTGTCCCCTCCGGATGATGTCATCTCTCCAGGATATTTAAACCAGCTGGCCCTGCTTACCGACGACTTGGCAAAGAGACCCATCCTTGCTAATTCCGCATCACTCTCAGAGGACCTTGAATTCCAGTTCCTGATTCCTGGCATAAGACTTCTCGGGTACTCGCTTCTCGGGGGTCCTCCTCTCCTCTTTGGCTATCCACTCCTCGGAGGGTCTGACGCCTGGAATTTCTTCCTACCCGTTCCTCGGGGCTTCCCTGGAACCATCGCTGTTCTCTTTGTGAGTATCCTGCTCTGCGGACCACTATCATCTCTACCGAGGACCTTCACCATTGTACCCCATGCTGCGGGCCATTACCATCTCTATTAAGGACCTCATCGGCGAACCCTGCTCTGTGGATCGCTATCATTTATACAGAGGACCCTCCCCAGTATACTCCGCTCTGCAGACCTTTACCATCTCTACTAAGGACCTCATCGGCGTACCCTGATCTGCGGACCATTACCAACTCTACGGAGGTATCCCCTCTGGGTATCCCCCATTCCACCAACCCTGTGTCTTTGGGTGTGTGAGTCCTCCTCTCTGGCACCCTCCGCTCCATGGATAGTGCCACTCTATGTCTTTAATAAAGACTCTAGACTGTTATTGTGTCTGACGTCGGCTGGGACTTCACTTCCCAACAGTGATGCTCACAGGGCTCCACCCTGTGGGTGGTACTATCTCTCACCTCAGCCCAGGTCCCACATACTAACGAATCCTAACAGATTGCCAATTCCATGGACACGGCACAGTTCTCAGCAATTCAGGCCATCCTTGGCCTGGCCCAGTGCCATCAATCAACTGAATTACTGGCTGGACTCCGTTCCGACACCTGCCAAGCCTAACTCCAGTTACGCATGCACCACCCTTCCAGCCTGCAGTGCCCTTGCTGGCACCTCCTCATTTTGCAGGTGACCCCTTGTTATGTAGGGGCTTTTTGAACCAGTGCAACATGCACTTTGCCTTATAACCTGCATATTAAGAACATAAGAACATAAGAAAATGCCATACTGGGTCAGACCAAGGGTCCATCAAGCCCAGCATCCTGTTTCCAACAGTGGCCAATCCAGGCCTCATATATCTTATCCCTTCTGGACGGGAAAGCCTTGGCCTGGGCGTCGCCTCTTTGGGAACATACAGATCCAAACCTTAATGACTATCGGGCTTCCTCGCCCTTTTTCGCATGGTGTTCGACGAACCAGGTCAAAAGGCCATCTCTGGATCTACGCTCCTACACCTGCAGCAAGGTTCCAGATCACTGATTGATTACATCATCAAGTTCAGGACTCCCTCGTCTGAATTGCACTAGGACTTGGGCTGCCTGCGTGCCATATTCCTCGAGAGCCTGAGTCCACGTATCAAGGATGAATTGGCAGCACGAGAACTCCCTGAGGTCTTGGACTCCATTATAGAACTCGCTGGTCGCATAGACTGTCGTCTATGTGAGCATTCCCAAGAGGTCAGAGGAACCAAGAGAATGGCTTCTAGTGCTTCATGCATTCGCCCAACTTCATCTACTCAGGTCGTCACTACTGCTAACACAGAGGATGAGGAACTGATGCAAATGGGTCGTAGTCACCTATCCTAAAGGAGAAACATCGTCGCCAGAAGGCCGGCCTTTGCATGTATTGTGGCCAATCGGATCATGTGGGACCCTCCTGCCCACTCCATCTGGGAAACTCCCAGGCCTAGGATCTGCCGGAGGACTACTCCTAGGCCTGACCGCACCCTCTCCTCCATTAAACTCTGCTTGTTACCATTAATTTGGGACGCCCAGGAGTTTCACACCCTGGCATTAGTGGACTCCAGAGCCGGTGGAAACTTTATCCTCCGGCAACTCGTAAAACATCTGCGGATTCCCACCGTCCATATGCCAACACCATTGTTACTCTCTTCTATCCATGGCGAACCATTACGTGGCAAAGTTGCCTTCTCCACGATCCCTATTCGACTTCGCACGGGCTCTCTGCATACAGAGACTATTTCCTTTTTTATTTTGGACAAGGCTATACATCCAGTGGTCCTAGGATTGCCATGGCTGAAAATACACACTCCACAATATGATTGGGAGTACTCTCCAACTGTCTCACTGGGGCGACTACTGCCGTAAAAAATGTTTGGAGAACATGTCCCTGATGCCCTGCCTAGCCACACTACCATCCATCCTGGGTCTTCTGCCAAAGTATTCCTCCTTCCAGGATGTGTTCTCAAAGAAAGCTGCAGATGCCTTACCTTCGCATCGCTCTTTTGATTGCGCTATACATTTGCTGCCCAACACTGAGCCTCTCAGAGGAAGAGTCTACCCACTTTCTCTGTCTGAGATAAAAGCCATGTCCGAATATATACAGGAAAATCTGGCTAAAGGCTTCATTCGGCCCTCCAAGTCTCCTGCTGGAGCAGGGTTCTTTTTTGTGGGGAAAAAGGATGGCTCTCTCCGGCCGTGCATAGATTACAGCAGCTTAAATGAAATTACACAGAAGGATCACTACCCTCTGCCATTAATTTAATTGTTGTTAATATTGTATTTATTTACTTTCAAGTTATATTTTTATCAATCTATACTCACACTCAATATTTAACTCATTTTTGTATAGAGTACGGAAACTCTATGTTTAACTCGTTATTTGCAATGTTTAACTCGTTAATTGTATAGAGTATGGAAACTCTCTGTTCACTGTTCCATTCACTGTTCCATGTAAAAAGCCCCAGTCTGGCTTCTAAGACCAGGGCAACTTATCGTTCTCTGTAAACCAGATTGATTTGTTTCTAATACAGGAATTTTGGTATATAAAAATTAAAAATAAATAAATAAATAATCTCTGAACTGTTTGACAGGCTCAGGGGGCCAAGATATTTACCAAATTGGACTTCAGAGGAGCTTACAACTTGATCAGGATACGTCAGGGCGATGAATAAAAAACCGCATTTAACACCCGCAATGGCCATTTTGAATATCTGGTCATGCCATTTGGCCCCTGCAACCCTCCAGCGGTATTCCAGAATATGATGAACGAAATCTTTAGAGACATGCTCTACACTTGTGTCATGGTCTATTTGGACAACATTCTGGTATTTTCGCAAGACCTCCAGAGCCATCACCGGGACGTCACCAATGTTCTGCAATGCTTAAGGGATAACCAGCTGTACACCAAACTGGAAAAATGCTCTTTCCACAAGGAGTACATCCCTTTTCTGGGCTATGTGGTCTCTAGCTAGGGATTTCAGATGGATCCACAGAAGACTAAGAGCATCAGGGACTGACCCCAACCAATGGGCCTTAAGGCACTCCAAAGATTTCTAGGCTTTACTAATTACTACAGGTCGTTCATCAATCACTATTTGACACTAACCGCCCCACTCACAGCTATGACACGTAAGGGAGCCAATCCATCCCAGTGGTCATCCGAAGCCATGTCCGCCTTCCAGGAACTTAAGAAGGCATTCCTGCAGGAACCATGCCTGCGTCATCCTGACCCTGACAAGCTTTCATCGTTGAAGTAGACGCTTCAGATTTCGGTGTTGGTGCAGTACTCAGCCAGCATTCCACTAACTACACCTTGCACCCATGCTCGTTCTTCTCCCGATGATTCTCTCCGGCTGAGCGTAATTACGGAATTGGGGACAAAGAATTGCTGGCGATCAAATTAGCCTTCGAAGAGTGGTGGCCCTGGCTCGAGGGAGCACAACACCAAATAACAGTGTACACTGATCACAAGAACGTTGAGTACCTACACCACGCTCAATGCCTTAACCATAGGCAAACCCGCTGGTCTCTTTTATTTATTTATTTTTTTTTACTCAATTTAATTTCTTACTTTGATATCGACCAGCTAACAAGAACGTCCGAGCAGATGCCCTCTCTTGTTCATTAACCACTGATGTCCCAGATGTCCCTAGGCACATCATCAACCCAACTAAAGTACTCCTCTCCGCCATGCACACAATGCCATCCGGGAAGACGGTGGTTCCCCGACCTCTTCGTAGGAAGATCCTCCGCTGGGTGCATGATTCCTTACTCGCTGGTCATCCCGGAAAAGTGAGAACGCTCGCAACACTCCAAAGGTTCAATTGGTGGCCAACCATGAAGAAGGACGCTCAAGCACATGTGGAATCATGTCCCACTTGCGCCCGTCAAAAGCCGCCGGCGGGTCGTCCCTGTGGCCTCCTACAACCTCAACCTGCATCTAATGAGCCATGGACACACATATCCACATTTTATTGTGGACCTGCCTCCTTCCAGTGGCAATAACACCATTTGGGTCGAAGATGGCTCTCTTCGTGGTGCTGCCCGGTCTTCCTTCAGCACCGGAGCTAGCTAAACTATTTATCAGTCACATCTTCCGTCTTCATGGACTCCCAAGACATATCCTCTCAGATAGGGTCATCCAATTCATGGCTAAATTTTGGAGATCGTTTTGTAAAAGATTTGACATCGCCCTGGATCTTACCTTGGCCTATCAACCACAGGCCAATGGCAGTTTCTTCAGGCATACGTGAACTCCCAGCAGAACGACTGGTCCAACTTATTGCCATTGGACGAGTTCGCCTTGAACTCCCATCAGTCTGCATCTATTGGATCTTCTCCCTTCCAAGTAGTGTACAGACGTCAGCCTCTGCCTCCTCTTCCGATACCTCTGTCTGTTCGTTCTCCGGCAGTGCAAGCCTCTGCTCAAGAACTGCATCAACTATGGGAGCATTCCAAACAGCTTCTGCAACAAGCAGCCCTTAAATCAAAGTTCTATGATGCCCATCATTGGGCAGCCCCTCAGTTGAACCCAGGAGACAAGATGTGGCTCAGCACCCGCTTTATTCACTTAAAGTTGCCTTCTGCCTGTTTTGCTCCCAGATACATAGGGCCCTTTCCAGTACTTTGCCGGCTGGGTCCGGTCACTTACAGCCTTCGTCTATCAACTTCACTCACAATCCATAATACCTTCCACATCTCACTGTTAAAACCGCTCATCCTGTCAGAATTCTCCAAGAAACCTCCTGAGCCCCAACCTCTAGCTTTGGAAGAAGATATCACATACTAGGTTGAGGACATCTTGGACGTAAGGAAGCGCGGGAAGCATTGTGAATATCTGATTTTATGGGAAGGCTTTGGTCCCAAAGAGAACAGCTGGGAGCCTGTTAACATCCTTGACAAAGAGTTGATCAAACAGTTCTATACTTTGCACCCATGAAAGCCAAAACCCCCGGGGAGGGGCCCTAGGGAGGGGGGTATTGTTACGCCCGTCAGTTGCACACGGCTACGACCACTGTTGCTCACCTCTTTCTTCACTTCCCTGACTCCATGGGGTAGACTGGCAGCCTCTGCCAGCTGCCCACGGCCTGCCTACCGCTCCGAGGCTTCCCAGGCTGGCACGGACGCTGCCGATCGCCATCTTGCCATTGGAATCCCTTAGGCGCATGTGGGCCAATCTTAAGCACATCATGGCAGGAACCTCGGGGGCGTACCCTCCGGATGACGTCATCCCTCCAGGACGTTTAAACCAGCTGGCCCTGCTTACCGATGACTTGGCAAAGAGACCCATCCTTGCTAATTTTGCCTCGCTCTGAGAGGACCCTGAGTTCCAGTTCCTGCTTCCTGGAGTAAGAAGTCTCAGGTACCCGCTCCTTGGGGGCCCTCCTTTTGTCTTTGGCGATCCAATCCTCAGAGGGCCTGATGCCTGGAACTTCTTCCTACCCTGTTCCTGTTACGGTCCCAGGGCATGGCCTGGAACCTGCACTTACCAGGTGGCCCGGTCGGGCCGCAGGAACGCTGTCGCTTCGGCCTTCTAGGCCCAAGGAGCGGCTCTCCGCGGCGTTCTCCTTGCGAGGAAGACGCCGATATGCGGCTGGCCCTGCCCCCTAGGCGTGTGCACCGGGGCTGCAGATTTAAAGGGGCCAGCGCGGGAATCGTGGACAGCTCCTCTGCTGACGTCAGATGCTACCAGGCCATTTAAACCCAGCAGCAGCAGCAACACCTCGCCTTGCAATGAGGTTCCTCAGTTACCTGAGTCTCAAGTTGCTGCTGTGATCCCTGGATTGCTTCTGTCTTCTGGATTCCAACCCGGCTTACTTCCTGACTTGTCTTCTGCTTCCACCCTCTGGTTTTGGTATCGACTTCTGGCTTCCGACCCGGCTTGTCCCTCGACTCCGACTCCAGCTTCTGTTCATGGATTGGTATCGTCTTCTGACCTCTGGCTTCCGACCCGGCTCTGTCCCACGACGCTGTCTTCTGCCTTCACCCTTGGCTTCTGACCCGGTTTCACTCTTGGACTCTGACTTCGACTTCTCCTTCATCTCAGGTATCCTGTACTTGCTGGCACAGAGGATTCTCCTAAGTCCCAGTGGCTCAGGCTCTTATGGGCTCCTCCCGGGGGAGCCACGGGCTTCCAAGGGTGAAGACTCTTCAATTACCTGGGTCCAGCCTTCTTCCAGCTCTTTGATTGCTGCCTGGATCCTTGGCTGCATAGGGTCCCACCTAAGTCCAAGAGGTCCGGTTCCTACGGGCATCTCCTGGGGGCATCACGGACTTCCAGTGGTGAAGCCTCTTTCGAGTCTCTCTGTGCCGCCTCCCGGCTCTGACCTTCACTGTGGGCCACCACAGCATACCATCCTCTATCTCAGCCGGTCCAAGGGTCCACAACCATAACAGTTTGCAAGGCCATGGACCCGGCGGATCTTGCAGGCTTGAAAGCCATTCCAGGTATTGCCCAGAAGCTGCAACAGCAGCAAACTTGCCTTCAGACCCTGATGGCGACAGTACAGGGACTAGCCCACCGCATCGGCGGAGCCGCGACTGTCAGTTCCCCGGTACCCGGTGCTGGAACTAATTCCGGGCCTACCGTACCCATACAGATGCCAGTACCTTCGCGGTTTTCGGGAGATGCAAAGCTTTGCCGAGGGTTCCTGAACCAGTGTTATATTTGATTTAATCTTCTTCCGCTTCATTTTCCGACAGACCGGGTCAAGTCAAGTTTTATCATCTCTTTGTTAGACGGGAGACCCCTGGCGTGGGCCTCCAACCTCTGGGAGCACCAGGATTCCCGCTTGGACAACTTGGTGCAATTCGTCACTGCCTTCAGACGAGTCTTCGATGAGTCCTCCCGCAAGCCCACTGCCGCATCAGAACTACTCCAGTTGCGTCAGGGTAACCGCCCTTTGGCAGAACATGCCGTGGACTTCCAGACTCTTGCCACCGAGTTGAACTGGGGAAGTGACAGCTTGCACGGTATCTTTTTGGAGAGTCTTTCCCCAAGACTCCAGGATGAATTGGCGGCCAGAGATCTCCCGGACGACTTGAATGAGCTCATTGATCTTGCGGGCCGTGTGGACTGCCGGATCCAGCATCTGTTCCGAGAGAGGAGGCCTGCTCCCAGACTGGGAGTGCCGGAGTCACTTCTTCTCGAAGCGGGCACTCTCTTGCTCCACCAGGGTCTTCAGATCCCAAACCCATGCAGGTGGGCCGGGTGCCTATCTCTCAGGAACCCCCCACTCCATGGGTAGTGCCATTCTATCTCTTTAATAAAGACTCTAGACTGTTACTGTGTCTGACGTCAGCTGGGACCTTGCCTCCTGACGGTGAGGCTCACGGGGCTCCTCCCTGTGTTGATTACCATCTCTCACCGCGGCTCCTGGGCCCACATACTAACTAATCCTAACAGCCACAGGGATCTTCCACATTATGAATGAAGAATGCATCTGTACTGAAGAGGCTGTGTCCTACCTCAGCTTCGAGGATTGGCTCTCTCTGACAGAGTCCTGCACCAAAAGCATTGACCTTATCCGTGTCCAAGAAGGACAGTCCTAAAGGGGAGGGGGGGGGGGGTGTCCTTGTGTCACTTAGGTACTTTTCTCAACACATCTTCTATTGCTTCTGCACCACACTCAAGCCGTGACTTGAGGTGGATCCAGAAGCCAGCAGCATTAGGGGGAAGAGGGGGCTCGGAACATTTCTGGACTTGAAGAAGCAAGAGGGAGAAAATGCCCCACCTTGACTTCTTGCAGTGGTGACCTGATGATACTTTGCTTTCTGAAGAAGAATGGTTCTAATGCTTGGCCTCATGCTGAAGCTTGGGGCTCTTACCTGCTGGCAACATCGTTAGGGTCTCCATTTTCCAGGCATGGTACTGCTATGCCTCAGGGGACATACAACCACAATTGTGGCTATTGGAGGCGTCAGAGTCCAGGCTAGGCATAGATAGCAGACCATGTGTGTATCTGTGATGGATATCCGGCATCCACAGATGTAGACCTTAAACTCAGTTATTGCAGATTTCTTGACTTTGGACTTCGGCATCAATATTATCTTATTTTTCAGAATTTTAGGGTTCTGTTTGAGGGGCTGTGAGGCAGTGGCAAAAAAGTTTGAAATAAGCAACAAAGCAGAAAAAGAAGGCAAAGGAGAAGAAATTGGAAAAATTTTAAGAGACTGAAAAGGTTTGTGCTATAGCTCAGTCGAAGAAAGATTGAGGGTCTCGTGAAGCAGCAAGTGCATGAGGGAACTCCTGCACATGCTCAGTAAAACCTTTACTGAGCTCTTAGAACTGAATCTGTGGCATTGGATGATGTTACCCCACATGTTACAGCTAATTCAAGCCTACCTGTAGATAGAGACTTGGGAATCCTTGGTGGGGAAGGCACAGGAATTTGTTTTTCCTCTTTGCCATTCTCCAAGAGATTAGATAGGAAATATGCAAAAGTAAATAGAAAACATCCTGTCAAAGAAGAAAGAAGATGAAACACATATACCTATTGCTATTTCAGAGCTATCTTGGAATACAGAGGGCTTAATGAAACTTTAAATTAAATACATACATACATACATTTTCTACTTACATTTATAGCGGTCCTAAGATAACAAACTTCACTTTCTAATGCTTGCATCTGTTTAGTAAGAAAAAAAGAATAGTTAGATTTTATCCGTGGTGAGGGCAATTTCAAAAGCAATTTCCACATTTTACAAAACGCTTTACCTGTGGAGACTGGCTGGCTGAAAACTGCCCTGCCTGTATGTGGGTAACAGTGTGCACATAGTTTCACAACACACGCACTTTCCACCAGCAGAGTGCAGGAGGACTTCCCAGGGCAGGGGAGATAACAACATGCACACTTTTTCTGTTATCCAAAGTACGTATGTTGTTTTAGCTGGGAAAATGTTCCTGTGGAAAAGGAGGTACAAGTGTCCGACGGAACTCTTTCCTTAGGCAATTTTCAAGTGAAAGTGCATGTGTATGTAATGGGGGTAATTTTCATTTTGTATGTATTTTATGTGTACTAAAAGGAGGCAATTCTGGAGGCATGCTATTCTATTTTTGAAAGTATGTGTAAATGTGTGTATGGTCATTTTTGCTTGCTCTCTTGCAAGTGTAAAGGTGTGCACTTGAGCTGAGGAACATGTGGTCCTGCTAATGTTTACAGTGAACTTAGGCTTGTAAATCTTTGAAAATTAGGGCTGTTAGCAGCCAAAGTCCAGGCCACGGCATCTGAAACTCCATATAGGAAATGGATAAGGTGATTTTCACATTCCTCCACGTTTCCTACTGCCTTGCAGAAGTTTGCCAGTTTTGGATCTGATGATTCCATCAAGGGTTTTAGTTTCTGAATACACTTATATAGATACTAGGGTTGTAAATCCATTTAAAATGAATGCGCAAAATACTATAGTATGAATGAGGCCATTTCAGTTCATTGGATGGCATGAAAAAAAATGTCCTTGCATAAAATACCCAAAACGTTTTGGGTATTTTTGGGACACCTTGTGGCCCAGGCCTATCCAGCTGGGCTTAGCTGGGCCCAGCTGGGGCCTCCACATTGGAGGGCAACACCTAAAAAAATTGGATGGGGCTGTGGACATTCCCAGCCCCCAACTACTCCCTTCTGTGGGGTCCAGAACATTAAAAGGGCAGGAGCAACGCCCACTTGCTCCTTTTCTGATGTTCAAAGATTTAAAAATGATGTTGGCACCAAAGTAAGGCCACTTTGATGTCGCTTTGAACAAAAATTGATATCAAAGTAGTTTGAGGGGGGTGAAGGCTTTGCCCGGCAGTGCCCTTTTTCAGCTGATTCAGACTGCTATGCCCATGAGATTATTTTTTTGGTCTGCATGGCACTTAACTCGCTATATTCTTTAGCCTAGTGATTCTTAATCAGTGTGCTGCAACACACCAGTTAGTCGTCATGAGCTCACAGGTATCTCACGCACTTCCCAGTCCCAGCTGCTCTTCCCCCCCCACCCCCCCCTTCTACCTCAGCAAAAGGCAGTTTTTCACTGCTGTTGTTGCTGCCTGGGTTATAGCACATTCTGGAATGGCAGCAGTGTTAGTAGAGGCTGCAGCATGGCCTAATCCTCTTCCAATCAGCCAGCGATCAACATTAGCCCCCACAGCCGATGGGACTCTTATTTTCCTGGGCCACAGGGGCTGTAGAAGGAGGCTGCTGCAGCTGACACTTGTGCTCTGGGGGTAGCGAGGAGGGGTGCCTGAGTGAGAGAGAGAGAGCACGTGTGTGTGAGAGAGAGATTAGTCAGGGAGGTAACTGTTGTGCATGAGAGATTGTTCAGGAAAATGACTGGAGTGTGACAGAGAAAGACTGGTCAGGGAGATGACTGTTGTGGGTGTGCAAGATAAATTGGTCAGGGAGGTGATGTGTGTGAGAGAGACTCCAGTCTGGAATCCATGGTGCTGCATTGGAGGACAAAGGTCTCATGATCAGAGAGCATCAATCTGGTGCAGCAGGAAATGATCCTGTAGCAAGGACCTGCTCTCCAGGTGGCGCATCGTCCTCTTCCACCGAGGATTATCTCCCAGTGCTTCTGCCAAGGAGAAAGGGGTTAGGTCAGCGTCATAGATGGTGATTCAATTATTAGGAATGTAGACAGCTGGGTGGCTGGTGGGCATGAGGATCACCTCGTAACATGCCTACCTGGTGCGAAGGTTGCAGTCCTTATGCATCACTTAGTTAGGATTTTAGACAATGCTGGGGAGGAGCCGGCAGTCATGGTACTTGTGGGCATGAACGACATAGGAAAATGTGGGAGGGAGGTTCTGGAAGCCAAATTTAGGCTCTTAGGTAGAAGCTGAAATCCAGAACCTCCAGGGTAGCATTCTCTAAAATGCTTCCTGTTCCATGCGCAGGTCTCCAGAGGCAGGCAGAGTTCCGGAGTCTCAATGCTTGGATGAGACAATGATGCAGGGAAGAGGGATTCAATTTTGTAAGGAACTGGGGAACCTTTTGGGGAAGGGGGAGTCTTTTCCGAAAGGATGTGCTCCAGCTTAATAAGCAGTAATCTTTAAAAAGGAGAGAGCAGCTTTTAAACTAGAACAATGGGGAAAGCCAACAGTCACTCAGCAGCGCATGGTATCTTCAAATGATACTAATGAAGCATTAGAGTTAGGGCATCCAAACAGAGAGGTTCCAATAATAAGAAAAGTAGTCCAAATGCCTATAATTAAAAACTCACCTAAGCTAAAAGATTCCAATTTATCCCTGTCAACTGAAAAGCAGAATAAAAACACAAACAAAAAACTCACTTTGAAATGTTTGTATGCTAATGCCAGAAGTCTAAGAAGTATAATGGGAGAATTAGAGTGTATAGCAGTAAATGATGACATAGACTTAATTGGCATCTCAGAGAGATGATGGAAAGAGGATAACCAATGGGATAGTGCCATACCAGGGTACAAATTATATCGAAATGACAGAGAGGAGCATCTTGGTGGCGAGGTGGCGCTTTATGTATGGGATGGTATAGAGTCCAACAGGATAAAGATCCTGCATGAGACTAAATGTACAATTGAATCTTTATGGGTAGAAATCCCTTGTTTGTTGGGAAGAGAATAGTGAGAGGAGTATACTACCGTCCACCTGGCCAAAATGGTAAGACGGACAGTGAAATACTAAGAGAAATTAGGGAAGCTAACCAAATTGGTAGTGCAATAATAATGGGAGATTTCAATTACCCCAATATTGACTGGGTAAGTGAAACATCAGGGTATGCTAGAGAGATAAAGTTGCTGGATGGAATAAAAGAGTTTTATGGAACAATTGGTTTAGGAGCCGACGAGAGAGGGAGCAATTTTACATTTAATTCTCAGTGGAGCACAGGATTTGGTGAGAGAGGTAATGGTGGTGAGGCCACTTGGCAATAATGATCAAATTTGAATTAATGACTGGAAGGGGGATAGTATGTAAATACACGGCTCTAGTGCTAAACTTTCAAAAGTGAAACTTTGATAAAATGAGAAAAATAGTTAGAAAGAAACTGAAAGTTGCAGCTACAAAGGTAAAAAGTGTGTAACAGGCATGATGAACATTGTTAAAAAATACCATCCTAGAAGCACAGACCAGATATATTCCATGCATTAAGAAAGGTGGAAGGAAGGCAAAACGATTACCGGCATGGTTAAAAGGTGAGTTGAAAGAGGCTATTTTAGCCAAAAGATATTCATTCAAAAATTGGAAGAAGGATCCATCAGAAGAAAATAGGATAAAGCATAAGCATTGGCAAATTAAATGTAAGATATTGATAAGACAGGCTAAAAACATTTTTGAAAAGAAGTTGGCCATAGAGGCAAAAACTCACAAGAAAAGCTTTTAAAAATATGTCTGAAGCAGAAAGCCTGCAAGGGAGTTGGCTGGACCGTTGGATGATCAAGGGGTTAAAGGGGCACTTAGAGAAGATAAGGCCATCAGGGAAAGATTAAATCATTTCTTTCCTTCAGAGTTTACTGAAGAGGATATTGGAGAGATACCCGTTCCAGAGAAGGTTTTCATGGGTGATGATTCTGATCAACTGAACCAAATCATTGTGAACCTGGAAGATGTGGTAGGCCTGATTGACAAACTGAAGAGTAGTAAATCACCTGGACTGGATGGTATACACCCCAGGGTTCTGAAAGAACTAAAAAAAATGAAATTTCAGACCTATTAGTCAAAGGCCGACCAGAATTGAGGAGCTGGAGTACCCATCCCAGGGATTCAAGTCACACAGAGAGTTAAATGGCTACAGCTGGTGACTGAAATACCAGCAATCGAGGCAGAGATGGCCCAAGTACAGAATGAGATGATGCAACTCACTGTTAGACAGAATACTGTGTTAAAGAAGGAACTGCAAGAACAGGCAGAAAGTCTTGATGGATGCACTGCAGAGAGGCCTAAGGTAAGCAGCACAGTGAAGTGTGACAGAGGTGTTGTAGAGAGGACTGAAGAGGAGGTGATAAAGACTGAGGAAATAAAAGAATGAATAGAGCAAAAGTGCTCTGGGACACCTGAAGAAGGACAGAGAAAGTTCCCAGAGGAGCAACAGTGTCTTAGCAGGGCTAAACCAGGGGCTGGAACCAGAGAAAGAAGGCAAATAAAGCAGTGAAGTTGAGGTAGCCTCCTTGTGTCATAATGTCAAGTGAGTGGAAGCAAAGCATCCCAGGAGAGGGTGCCGATCGCCGGCCCTTCTCTGCAGCAGCTCTCTTACCTGGAGGGCCGCAAACATCCGATCTCCTCGGCCTCGACCAGGGCCGCGTGCCCTCGCTTCTTGCCGGCCTCGACCCGAGCCGCGAACCCTCGCCCGGAGCCGCCATTACAAACACCGGAACACCCACGAAAACGTCGCGGCGGTGACGTCAGAGGCGCGACAGACCGGCGGGGTATTTAAACCGCCACTCTCCTTGGCGTCGCGCGCCGGGCGTCGCGCGCACGAAGGAGCGCGACAAAGGGGCCCCTTTGTCGCGCTCCTTCGGTTCGCCCCTTGCTCTCCCCAAGCAGTACCCCACCAGCACCGCACCAATGCTCACCCAACGCCCTTCCTGCACTCTACCTGCTAGCGCTCATCCTGCAAACAACCATCCAGTGCACACCCTGCACTCTACCTGCTAGCGCTCATCCTGCAAACAACCATCCAGCGCACACCCTGCACTCTACCTGCTAGCGCTCGTCCTGCAAACAACCATCCAGCGCACACCCTGCAAACAATCATCCAGCGCTGATCCTGCACTCTACCTGCTAGCGCTCGTCCTGCAAACAACCATCCAGTGCTCATCCTGCACTCTACCTGCTAGCGCTCATCCTGCAAATAACCATCCAGCGCTCATCCTGCACTCTACCTGCTAGCGCTCATCCTGCAAACAACCATCCAGCGCTCGTCCTGCAAACAACCATCCAGCACACACCCTGCAAACAACCATCCAGCACTCGTCCTGCAAACAACCATCCAGCGCTCGTCCTGCAAACAACCATCCAGCGCTCGTCCTGCAAACAGCCATCCAGCGCTCATCCTGCAAACAACCATCCAGCGCTCGTCCTGAACTTTTCCAGCAAGCAGCTAGCCAGAAAGCAGCTAACCACCCAATTAATTATCTCCTCTTCCTAGCCTACCTACATTGGCCCCCATCTACCCACCACGACAGCCAACTAACCATTCATAATGTCTCCAGCTCTTCCAATACCAACTTTGCAACACCACCTCCTACCTAAAAGACCATCCACCAGACAAGCCCTTCACAACAACCTAAAAACACTCACCCCTATTCTGATTGCTCCAATCACCCAGCTTTTAGGACTCACCCTCTTTTCACTCTCACTCTTCAATGCACAATCCCTAACAAAAAAATCCCTAATTTTCAATGATTATCTCACCGACGCCAAGCCAGATATTTGCGCTGTAACCGAAACATGGCTCAAGCCCTCAGATACAGCTTTAATAAACCAACTCCCTACGCTGACCTACGACTTCTTCTCACTCCCGAGACTGAAAAAAAGAGGAGGTGGAATCCTTTTAGCTACCAAAAAAAGCCTTAATTTCACCCAACACCCTTTCACTTCTAACACAAAACTGGAAGTTGGTTTCTTCACATCACAACATCTTCAAATCCTTCTTGTCTACGCCCCCCCAGGGCTCCTAGAAGCAGACGTCTCCCCAATCCTCGAAATCACCACCACACTCATCGACCTGGACTCTCCAGCAATTAGGGATGTGAATCGTGTCCTCGATCGTCTTAACGATCGATTTCGGCTGGGAGGGGGAGGGAATCGTATTGTTGCCGTTTGGGGGGGTAAAATATCGTGAAAAATCGTTAAAAATCGTTAAAAATCGAAAAATCGAAAAACCGGCACATTAAAACCCCCTAAAACCCACCCCCGACCCTTTAAATTAAATCCCCCACCCTCCCGAACCCCCCCCCAAATAACTTAAATAACCTGCGGGTCCAGCGGCGGTCCGGAACGGCAGCGGTCCGGAACGGGCTCCTGCTCTGAATCTTGTCGTCTTCAGCCGGCGCCATTTTCCAAAATGGCGCCGAAAAATGGCGGCGGCCATAGACGAAAAAGATTGGACGGCAGGAGGTCCTTCCGGACCCCCGCTGGACTTTTGGCAAGTCTCGTGGGGGTCAGGAGGCCCCCCACAAGCTGGCCAAAAGTTCCTGGAGGTCCAGCGGGGGTCAGGGAGCGATTTCCCGCCGCGAATCGTTTTCGTACGGAAAATGGCGCCGGCAGGAGATCGACTGCAGGAGGTCGTTCAGCGAGGCGCCGGAACCCTCGCTGAACGACCTCCTGCAGTCGATCTCCTGCCGGCGCCATTTTCCGTACGAAAACGATTCGCGGCGGGAAATCGCTCCCTGACCCCCGCTGGACCTCCAGGAACTTTTGGCCAGCTTGTGGGGGGCCTCCTGACCCCCACGAGACTTGCCAAAAGTCCAGCGGGGGTCCGGAAGGACCTCCTGCCGTCCAATCTTTTTCGTCTATGGCCGCAGCCATTTTTCGGCGCCATTTTGGAAAATGGCGCCGGCTGAAGACGACAAGATTCAGAGCAGGAGCCCGTTCCGGACCGCTGCCGTTCCGGACCGCCGCTGGACCCGCAGGTTATTTAAGTTATTTGGGGGGGGGGGTTCGGGAGGGTGGGGGATTTAATTTAAAGGGTCTGGGGGTGGGTTTTAGGGGGTTTTAGTGTGCCGGCTCACGATTCTAACGATTTATAACGATAAATCGTTAGAATCTGTATTGTATTGTGTTCCATAACGGTTTAAGACGATATTAAAATTATCGGACGATAATTTTAATCGTCCTAAAACGATTCACATCCCTACCAGCAATCATCTTAGGAGATTTCAATCTGCACATAGACAATCCTACACCATCTAATAGCTGCGTAACCCTCCTCACAGCCCTGTCAGCAATGGGATTCCAACAATTAGTCAACGAACCCACTCACAAAGCGGGTCACACTCTGGACTTGATCTTCAGCAACAAAGGCATTACGACTACATCCAATTTGAAGATCAAAAAAGTACCATGGTCGGACCACACTCTCATCTCTACCTCTTTCACTTTGAAAGAAACCAACACTCCTAATATCCCATCACCTTCATTCCAATACAGGAGGCGATGCTCCCCAGAGGATCTTAACAACCTGTTGGAGTCACAGCTCCCCCTATTAGATCTCACCGACCCGAACTCTGCCATTCGCTCCTGGAACAATATAACAGAGAATATAGCTAACAAGCTCTGCCCTACAACTATAAAAAAATCTCACACCAATGCCTCCAACAGACAACCTTGGTTCACCAATGAACTCAGAAAACTAAAACAAAGCTTAAGAAAGAAAGAAGCGACTTGGCGTAAAACTCCTTGTGACATCACCATTTCATCATACAAATCCACACTGTACCAATACAAAGCCCTCACCTCAAAATCAAAAAAAGATTATTTTGCATCTAAGATTCACAACCTGGTCTTTGATGCTAAAGCCCTCTTCGCTTATGTATCCAGCCTCACTCAAACCATACCGCGAGAAATCCCCGGCGACATGGCACAATCCAAAGCTGAAGAACTCGCCCAGTTTTTCCAAAATAAAATCAACAATCTTTTAACTCAACTGCCTTTCAACACAGCTGACGCCCTCCCGACATATCAACACCCGACCTTCATAAACTCCAGCCTAAACACTTTTGAGCCCGTCTCTTCCACTGAGATACAAACCATCCTGAGAAGAATGAAACCTTCGTCTCATCCTGTAGACCACATCCCCACCAAACTACTCTTATCTATTCCAGACACAATAGCCACATCATTGACAAACATCATCAACTGCTCTCTAGCCCAAGGATCCTTCCCAGATGATCTCAAAATGGCCTCAATCTCACCACTCCTAAAGAAACCCAACCTTGACCCAAAGGACCCCAACAATTTCCGCCCCATAGCTAACCTCCCATTCATCGCCAAGATCATGGAAAAATTAGTCAACTCTCAACTTTCAAACTACATCGAAGACAACAATCTCCTCTTCGCCCCACAACACGGATTCCGAAAAAATCGAGGCACAGAATCTCTCCTTCTCTCTTTGACAGACCATATCCTATTGGGCCTCGACAAAGGAAACTCATTCCTACTGATCTTGCTAGACTTATCCGCAGCGTTTGACACGGTCAACCACGCCATCCTCCTAAACCAGTTGTCATCTATAGGAATCAGCGGCACCGTCCTTTCCTGGTTTAAAACCTTTCTCAACAATAGGGGTTACAAAGTCAAACTCCAAAACAAGGAATCCTCAAGATTTGACTCTGCCATAGGAGTCCCACAAGGTTCCTCATTATCTCCGACTCTTTTCAATATTTACCTTCTTCCTCTATGCCAACTTCTCACCGACCTCAATCTAAAGTTTTTCCTATACGCAGATGATATTCAAATCATCATCCCTATCAAAGACACATACTCTAATACTCTTGACTACTGGGAATCATGCCACCAAAAAATCAAACAACTACTCAACAGCCTACACCTCATCTTAAATTCCTCCAAGACTGAGATCCTTCTCATCTCGCCTGAAAACAACACCAACAACAGTACTCTTCCTACCAATCTTCCTACCACACAAACTAGAGACCTAGGAGTGATAATAGATAACCGGCTAAACTTCAAGGCACACATCAACAAAACAACCAAAGACTGCTTCTATAAACTCCAGGTCCTGAAAAGGATAAGACCTCTTTTCCACGCTCAAGACTTCAGAACGATCATCCAAGCAGTCATTTTTTCGAAACTGGACTACTGCAATTCCCTATTGCTAGGTCTACCTTCATCCTACTCCAAACCACTTCAGATGGTTCAAAATTCAGCAGCCCGTATTCTGACAGGCGCAAGGAAAAGAGACCACATTTCCCCCGTCCTGAAAGAGCTTCATTGGTTACCCGTATACTTCCGCATCATGTATAAAGCCATAACTATCACCTATAAAACTATACATCAACTCACCTTCCTCGATCTCCAATTCCCTCTCCAAGTACATAATTCTACTAGACCTACTAGAGATGCTTATAGAGGCTCCCTCCTAGTTCCCCCAGCGAAAACGACCAAACACATTACCCTAAGAGATCGCGCCACCTCCACAGCTGGCCCTCTACTGTGGAATTCCATGCCTACAGACCTCAGACAGGAGCCCTGCCTCCCAACTTTTAGGAAAAAACTTAAGACTTGGTTATTCAAGCAAGCTTTTCCGGACACAACCCAATGACACATTCCAATGATTCCTAAAACACCTTGCCGTTTTGTATATAACATTTATTTTGTATACTACATCTAAATTGTATATTGTTTAACCATTTCTATCCTCTCCTCTCTTCTTCCTTCTCCAAGTTCGGCCACCCCTGTTAAATGTAACTGTACCTTCTGTCACCACAGTTCTAGTTCTATGTATTTATTGCACCCCCGTTCTATGTAAACCAGCAAGATATGTTTCCATGATTGCCGGTATATAAAAACTCTAAATAAAAAATAAATAAATAAATGGCTACAGCTGGTGACTGAAATACCAGCAATCGAGGCAGAGATGGCCCAAGTACAGAATGAGATGATGCAACTCACTGTTAGACAGAATACTGTGTTAAAGAAGGAACTGCAAGAACAGGCAGAAAGTCTTGATGGATGCACTGCAGAGAGGCCTAAGGTAAGCAGCACAGTGAAGTGTGACAGAGGTGTTGTAGAGAGGCCTGAAGAGGAGGTGATAAAGACTGAGGAAATAAAAGAATGAATAGAGCAAAAGTGCTCTGGGACACCTGAAGAAGGACAGAGAAAGTTCCCAGAGGAGCAACAGTGTCTTAGCAGGGCTAAACCAGGGGCTGGAACCAGAGAAAGAAGGCAAATAAAGCAGTGAAGTTGAGGTAGCCTCCTTGTGTCATAATGTCAAGTGAGTGGAAGCAAAGCATCCCAGGAGAGGGTGACTGAAATATGGTCACAGAACATAAGAACATGCCATACTGGGTCAGACCAAGGGTCCATCAAGCCCAGCATCCTGTTTCCAACAGTGGCCAAGCCAGACTATAAGTACCTGGCAAGTACCCAAAAACTAAGTCTATCCCATGCTACTGATGCTAGTAACAGCAGTGGCTATTTTCTAAGTCAACTTGATTAATAGCAGGTGATGGACTTCTCCTCCAAGAACTTATCTAAACCTTTTTTAAACCCAGCAACACTAACTGCACTAACCACTCCAAGCTCAACAGGCCTAACCTCTTCAGCCTTTCCTCATAGAGGAGCTGTTCCATCCCCTTTATCATTTTGGTCGCCCTTCTCTATACCTTCTCCATCGCAACTATATCTTTTTTGAGATGTGACGACCAGAATTGAAACAATTATTCTGTTTATTAGTACAGTTTTACATTTATTTTATATTTCTTGAGAAATGTATAATTATAAATGTGCAGACAAAAACTGAACTGGAAACAGCAAGAAGCCATATTTTATATGTAGTGCAACAATGGAAAAATAAAAACATGAACTTTATAGTCACTTTGGGGGTCATTTTCCAAGGAGTTACTGCGGGTGATAATTCCGCAAATCGCGCTAACAGCCGTTAACGCGATTTGCAAATGCAAATTTTTAATTTTCTATTCAGGGGGCGGAGCAAATGTAAAGTAGGGAGGATTTATCGTGTGCCATGAAACAGCTGCAGTATTAGCACAGCTCATAACTACACCTCTTTCATTTGTGTTACGTTGTGTGCTAGAGGCTGGTAAAGGTTTATTGTGGTTCATGATGTTTCTGGACAGGCCTGTTTCAGTATGCTACAGGCTGAGAGAGAGAGTGAGTGAGCCTTGCTATAGTTTCTCCTCCCTAGACAGGTATTTGTATCCCTATGGGAGGCCCACCTAGTAACTCGAGGTGAGGGTTAAGTATTAGTGTAAGGGGGTAGGGGCCACTTTGACATTCAACGTGAGATGTACGAACAGAACAGTGGTCTCTTGTGAAGATTTGCTGGCCTTCGGAGTGAGGAAACTCACTCCAAGATGAGATTTGGGCAAGGTTCTCTCAACCTAGCTTGATGTTACCCAGGTAGAGAGTCCCTTGCCCAAATCTCATCTTGGAGTGAGTTTCCTCACTCCGAAGGCCAGCAAATCTTCACAAGAGACCACTGTTCTGTTCGTACATCTCACGTTGAATGTCAAAGTGGCCCCTAGCCCCCTACACTAATACTTAACCCTCACCTCGAGTTACTAGGTGGGCCTCCCATAGGGATACAAATTCCTGTCTAGGGAGGAGGAGCTATAGCAAGTCTCTCTCTCTCTCTGATATATACTGGCAATGTAGCCCAAATTGGGCTAATAGTGCAACTTGCGATAAGAGCTTTTTGCATAGCTGATATCACAATTTGCGAAACAGATGCTTATTAGCATAAAGTACACCCCTTTTTGGTATTGCATGCGATACCAATGCGATATTGAAAAATGAGGCCCTTTATTCTGTATTTAGTCAGGGCCTGTCTGTGTTCTACATGTGTGTCAAAGCTAAGGGTATTCTGCAAGTTTCTAATTTCTGTGAGTGATCTATAACAGCTTGGCTTGTTCTTAATTCTTAATAAGAGGTGTATTGGTGTTTAGGGCCTGGTTTAATATTTGTAGTGTTGTCTTTTCATACGTAGGGTTGTTACTGTTTGACTGCATTCCATAATACTTTGTGCGATTTAGTTTGTGTGCATTATTGCAGATCCTGGGAGTATGTTAGGTGCTGTATTTCTGTTTCCATTTCACCAATTTTGCACTGCATGCAGAGTGGTTTTTTGGATTTCCATTCCGATTTCTGTCTTCATATTTTTAATTTGTGGTCTTTCTGTTTTTGCTGAAGGTCAGTTCTGTATTTGTGAGTAGGGCTATTGCATCTGGTAGTAAAGGGAGTTGGTGTTGCCATTACTGAGATTACACCAGAACAAGAATATTTTTTTTTCTGTGGTGAGTTATGTGAGGAATGAATGACTTGACTTTCACTGGGGTGGAAGAGAGGGAGGGAAGAGCAGCCAGGACAGCAGGACTGGGAAGTGCATGACACACCTGCCGGCACACCTGGTGTCTATAAGAGAAAGACTGTTAGGAAGCAGGGATGTGATCAAATTTGCCGATGACACAAAATTATGCAGAGTAGTTAAATCTCAAGTGGATTGCAAAACTGGAAAATTGGACTTCCAAATGGCAGATAAATGTTGTGGCCTTTGGCTACATACTTCCTCAGCCGGTTCCCCGTCCCATCTGCTGCTGCGGGCCTCACCACGCGCGGGCTTCTGGTCTCCGGTGACTCTGGGACTTGCCTTTGAGGCAGGGAGCCGCCGCCGCTGCGCCCGATGCTGCTGCCGCTGTCCTCCCTGCTGGGCCCTCTAGGCACGTGCGTGCCTTCCCCTGGGTTAAAAGGCCACCGCCTGGGAGGATGCCGGCATCTCCTTCTGATGACGTGGGCTAGAAAACCCTATTTAAGGCCAACCTTACTGCTCCTTCCCTACCTCAGCAACAGATCCCGCTCTGCTCAGAGCTGCTGGTTGCTCCTGCTCTGCGTGTTCCTGATCCAGCTCCTGCTCCGTGTGTTCTTGTCCTTGTTCCAGCTCCTCGTCCCCTCGGCTTGCTCTTATTATTCTTGACTCGGCTCGTCCCATGATTCTGTAT
Source organism: Rhinatrema bivittatum (assembly GCF_901001135.1). NCBI lineage: Eukaryota > Metazoa > Chordata > Amphibia > Gymnophiona > Rhinatrematidae > Rhinatrema > Rhinatrema bivittatum. Next base: position 248,409,447 of record NC_042617.1, on the reverse strand, counting down.
TGTTTGCCGCCTGCTCTGACCGCTTGCCTGCTCATCGTCTCTTCTGCTAGCCACCTGCCCTGACCTCTGGCCCATCCTGGATTCTCCTGTTTGCTGCCGGCCCTGACCTCTGGTACATCTGACCTCACTTACGAATTCAAGATCATCTTCATCCTGCCAGCCCCAGCACCCAAGGGCTCAACCTGCGGGGAACGAGGGCTGGTATAGGTGAATGTCCGGTTGGGTCTCCACCACTTGCATCTACCTCCCAATGATGAGGACCTATAGGAGCCCCTCTTCTATGGGTGGCACCAACATCGTCTCAGCACAGGGGTCCACCACTCCGCATAACAATAACATTTAATGTGGACAAGTGCAAAGTGATGCATATAGGAAAAATAACCTTTGCTGTAGTTCCAAAAATTTCGGTTCTATCTTAGGCGTTATCACCCAGGAAAGAGATCTAGGTGTCATAGAGGATAATACATTGAAATTGTCGGCTCAGTGCGTTGTGGCGATCAAAAGAGCAAACAGAATATTAAGAATTATTAAGGGAATGGCAAATAAAACGATGGATGTCATAATGCTTCTGTATCGCTCCATGATGTGACCGCATCTTGAATACCGTGTGCAATTCTGGTCACCACATTTCAAAAAAGGATAGCTGCATTGGAGAAAATGCAGAGAAGGGTGACCAAAATGATAAGGGGCATAGAGTGACTACTGCCCTATGAGGTAAGGCTAAAGAAGTTAGGGCTGTTCAGTTTGGAGAAGAGACGACCAAGGAGGAGATATGAAAGAGGTCTACAAAATCATGAAAAGACTTGAAAAAGTTAATATAAATTAGTTATTTACTCTCTCAGATAATAGAAGGACTAGGGGGCAGTCCATGAAGTTAGCAAGTAGCTCATTTAAAACTAATCAAAGAAAATTCTTTTTCACTCAGCGCATAGTTAAGTTCTGGAATTCATTGCTGGAGGATGTGATTAAATCAGTTAGTGTAAGTGGGTTTACAAAAGGTTTGGATAAGTTCCTAGAGGAAAAGCTCATAAACTGCTATTAATTAATAAGAAATAGTAGCTTGAGATTTATTTAATGTTTGGGTACTTGCCAGGTGCTGCATTCAGGCCTGCTCTGCGCCCTCGCTCCACCCTCTCTACCTCTTTGGCGACTCCCTCTGGGCCTGATGGACAGCTTGCTACCACAGCATCTCCATGCTGCTTCTTTCCGGCGTCCCCGGACCGGCTCAGCGCTGCGGATCTGCCATGTTCCTGATGATGTAGGGCACGGGCGCTCCGAAGTGTGTACCAGCAAGAGCGTGAACCTCAGGGGCGTCCCCTTGTATTGACGTCATCTGCTTCCAACATAAAAGGTCTTCACTTACGCTTATGATTTGAGTTAGCAAGGACTACGAATTGGAACCCGGACATGGACTCGCTACGGATTCGTCCAAGCTACTCTGCCTCCTCAGACTTACCGAGGATACAGGGTACTAGCTCCTCGAGGGCTCCTGAAGACTCTGAAGATTCTCTGCTGCCTAGAAGCTATTACAGATACAGACAATCGTGAGTTGCCACCGCTCTCTCAGTGTTCCCTGGAACCAGGTACTCGCTCCTCGAGGGCCTAACTCTTTCCAGCTACTGAGCCTCCTTAAAGATTCTATGTGAGATTGTCATCTACTACTGCCTAGGTATACAGCATACCCTGTCTACTCACTATCTACAGTCTCTCTACAGCTCAGCAACCCTGGGATCGCAGATCCAGTATCTGAGGGACTTCACCAGTTCTCTACTGCCACCTCTGGTGGTTCTACTAACCTGTCTAATAAAAGAACTATCTGTGTCTGTCTCCATACTCAAGCCTAGCCGGTGGTCCCTCTCAGGATATCCTCCTGGAAGCGATGTCATCTGCCATCGGCCCAAGGATTCACCTATTTACTACAGTGTGCTCACTCCTCCCAATTCAGGAGCTGAGCATAACAGAGTGCTAGCTCTCATCTAATGTCTCAGCCCATCAGACATCAGAACCATAACAGATTGCAACTCAGCTCGGAGATTATAACAGATTGCTAACTCCTCCCCTCTGGGGGAGCAAACCCTACCACCAGGTACTTGTGACTTGAATTGGCACTGTTAGAAACAGGATATTGGGCTTGACCCAGTGTGGCAATTCTTATGTTCTTAATCTGCTTCAGAAAAGAGCCTGTTGCTGTAACTGCAAACATCCAAAAAATGTTTTACTGTTTTATGGTTCTAGAAAACAATAGGGATTAGTTAAGATTCCTATAACATCAGCAATGACATTTATTGAATACCATATGAGAGTGCATGTCTTTGGAAACAGTCCACCACCAGCCATGGCTATCTATGGATTCATAAGAACAGTACAAGAAGGAGAAATGGAGTATGGTACAGATGCCAGAGAGTTTGCGGAAAGGGACTTTTATGTGGATGATGGACTCAAGTCTATGCATACAAAGGAAGAGGCCATTGACCTGCTGAAAAGGACACAACAGATATTAGCCATTGCTAACCTGCGACTGCTCAAAATAGCTTCCAATAGTGCAAAGGTAATGGAGACGATATCCTCAGAAGATCATGCAAATGATCTAAAGGACCTAGTCCTAAGAGTTGGCACACCATCAATTCAGCACAGCCTGGTCTCAGCTGGGATCTCAAGAAAGACATATTCATCTTTCCTTAATCAACCCAGGAAAAACAATATACCAGATGCATGATCCAATCGACAGTGAACAAAAGCCTGTGATCCACTTGGCCCAGTCACTATTCAAAGGAAATCTTTGCTAAAAGAGCTATCAACATAGACACAAGAATAGGACACCCCACTGCCCCTAAGCAGGAAAGGTGAGCAGGAGGCATGGATAGTCTCCCTACAAACTCTTGGTCAGTTCCAGATTCCACATATATATATCTCTATTGTATTTCTCTCAATATAGCACAAACATAAATCTGTGTCGTTTCAGATGCCTTGATGAAAGCCATAACTGCAATGGCTTATTTGAAGATAATAGACAACGAAAGTAAGCTCCATGTGAGATTTATCCTTGGTAAAGCTAAATTAGCTCCACAGACTGACCGCACTGTCCCAAGACTTGAATTGTGTAGGGCATTGTTAGCAGTGGAAATTGCTGAACTATTGCTAAATAAAATAGACTTACAAAAGGACCGGAAGGCTCATCTTCATACTGCTCCCAGCATCCCCCGGGAGAGGAATCCAGAGGTCACCGCAAGTGATCCAGGGATTGAATTCCACAGCTCCAGCTTCCAGAGGCCCCGCACCCTTTGCAGTAGAAGAGGACCAGAAGGCTCATCTGCATACTGCTCCCAGCATCCCCTGGGAGAGGAGTCCAGAGGTTACCGCAAGCGATCCAGGGATTGACTTCCACAGCCCCAGCTTCCAGAGGCCCCGCTCCCTTTGCAGTAGAAGAGGACCAGAAGGCTCATCTTCATACTGCTCACAGCATCCCCTGGCAGAGGTCACCGCAAGCGATCCAGGGATTGAATTCCACTGCCCCAGCTTCCACAAGCCCCGCACCCTTTGCAGTAGAAGAGGACCAGAAGCACGCGCCATTAGGTGTGCGAATCTCAAACCCTTCAACTAACTGAGTGAAGATCAATCTAATGGTGATCGAGTTATGGTAAGTATAGCTTTGGGAAATCTTTGGACTTATAAAAGTTTGGTGAATGGTGAAATAGAGAGATATATTCTTTAGAGTTTGTGTGTGTCTGAGGTAATAAGCAAGCCAGAGATAGTTAATTCTAGTGTCTGTCTTTCCCATCCCTTGATTTTTAGGCTAGAGAAACTTTCTCATTAAAAATTAATCAGGGTCTTATCTAAATCATACTTTTTTACCAGCTGTTACTGAAGGTTCAGTCATCCCCTTGTAAGACACTAGCTGATTAATTAGTAAATACTCCTGTAAATTTAAAGTACTCTAATTCCAAATCCCTAAAACTAAGATAAAGGCAGCAGTCCAGCAGCAAGAGGTGGGCTTTCCAGTCTTTTGCACTGAGTGTCACATGTGTTGCGGTCCCGACCGCTTCCCCTCTGATCGGGCTCAGAACTGCCTACCTCCACGCCAGCAACCGCAGGTTCCCGCATGGCCCAGGTGCCGGAGCTCTCCCTGCTCGCCCATCTTCCACGTGGTGGACGCCATTGCTGACTCATCCTTCACCGGCCGCGCGTGCAAGGATGCCCGTCTTGAGCGTCCTGCTCCCGGAAGCCCAGCTCCGCCTACTCTGATGAGCTCACGCCCAGCTCCCAATATAACCGGCGCCCAGCCGTTACTCAAGCGCCTTGCAACGAGGTTCCCAACTGCTTAGTTGCTGCCAGTTGCGCTTCCTGATCGTCTCTCCGCGTTCTGAAGACCCCGGTTTGCCTCTGACTACGCTTCTGCCTGCCTGCCCGCCAAGACTCCGGTTTGCCTCTGACTACGCTTCTGCCTGCCTGCCCGCCAAGACTCCGGTTTGCCTCTGACTACGCTTCTGCCTGCCTGCTCGCCAAGACTCCGGTTTGCCTCTGACTACGCTTCTGCCTGCCTGCCCGCCAAGACTCCGGTTTGCCTCTGACTACGCTTCTGCCTGCTGCCCGCCAAGATTCCGGTTTGCCTCTGACTACGCTTCTGCCTGCTGCCCGCCAAGACCCCGGTTTGCCTCTGACTACGCCTCTGCCTGCTGCCCGCCCAGACTCCGGTTTGCCTCTGACTACGTCTCTGCCTGCTGCCCGCCTAGACCCCGGCTTGCCTCTTACTACTCTCCAGCCTGCCAGGCCTTAATCCAGGCTACCCAGGTCGCAATCCATTTCGGTCCTTTCTTCAGTGACTCTCTGACTTTCCTGGTAGGCTTCCGGGCTGTTACTGGACTTTTATCTCTACTTCTCACTGCAGCTCCTAGGTAATGGTTAGGCCGGCCATCGTAGTTGGTGATTCAATTATTAGAAATGTAGATAGCAGGGTGGCTGTTGGCCGTGAGGTCCGCCTGGTAACTTGCCTGCCTGGTGCAAAGCTAGTAGACCTCATACGTCACCTAGATAGGATTATAGACAGTGCTGGGGAGGAGCCGGCTGTCATGGTACATGTGGGAACCAACAACATAGGAAAATGTGGCGAGAGGTTCTGGAAGACAAATTTAGGACTTTAGGTAGAAAGCTGAAATCCAGAAGCTCCAGGGTGGCATTCTCTGAAATGCTTCCTGTTCCACGTGCAGGTCCCCAGAGGCAGGCTGTTGCTGGCGTCTTTTTAAGTCCTCTTATTACTTTGAGTCTTCCACGCTTTCCGTCCTCTATGAAGCTGCAAAATCAGCGGCTTTTTGGGCTGTTGATAAGCTTCAATGAGGCTGTATTTCCAACACTCTAATTTCCATGAAAAATTTCTTTCTGTTGCGAGCTAACATGCTTCGCTTTATTCCATCGTCGTGTGTCTTTCGCTCTCCAAAACGCTCACTGCTGTTTCAGACTTAAAAAGATGCCAGCAACAGCAAACTTAATTAAGATAAGTAATTCCAACTATTCATGATTATAGTTTACATCCCCTGAAGAAAGACCTATCACGGTCAGAAACAAGGCCTTGTCGGGTGGATTTTAAATCTAGCAGTTTATAAGTCTGTTTTATCACTGGCAGTAAGCAAACTAATTGGAATTATAAGTTCCATTCTAAATGAGTCTATTTCACACTCTAATCGTTAATAGTTCATAATCTTTTAAAAAGAATTTTTCAGCGCACTTTTACTTCACACAAAAAACATTATAAGGTTGGAGGTGGAAAGTTCGTGATTAAAATGGGTACATAGCATTACAAGCCAGTAATGAATTGTAAATTTATGAAACATTCCATTTCCTCCTTTAAAAATTTTTTCAGTAAAAGTCTCCATGTATGCAGTGTTTCTTTAAAGTTAGAGGTTTGTTCCTTTAAAAAAAATTTTTTTTTTAAATCTTTCAGAGCAGCATATTGGACATTTTTCATGTGAGTTGGAATTGATATTGATGAATAAGTGTCCATCATAAGATATTATTTGGGGTGCATAGGTTTATTGGTTTGTCACTGATACAATTAATAGCACTGGCTATTCCCTAAGTAAGCTTGATTATTAGCAGTTAATGGACTTCTCCTCCAAGAACTTATCCAAACCTTTTTTGAACCCAGCTACACTAACTGCACTAACCACATCCTCTGGCAACAAATTCTGAGCTTAAATGTGCGTTGAGTGAAAAAGAATTTTCTGCAATTAGTCTTAAATGTGCTACTTGCTAACTTCATGGAATGCCCCCTAGTCCTTCTGTTTTCTGAAAGTGTAAATAACCGATTCACATCTACTCGTTCAAGACCTCTCATGATCTTAAAGACCTCTATCATATCCCCCCTCAGCCGTCTCTTCTCCAAGCTGAACAGCCCTAACCTCTTCAGCCTTTCCTCATAGGGGACCTGTTCCATCCCCTTTTTCATTTTGGTTGCCCTTCTCTGTATCTTCTCCATCGCAACTATATCTTTTTTGAGATGCGGTGACCAGAATTGTACACAGTATTCAAGATGCGGTCTCAAAAAGGTGATAGAGCAGCTTTTAAACTAGTACAAGGGGGAAAGCCGACAGTCACTCAGCAGTACATGGGTCAGAGAAATGTATCCTTGAAGAATACTAATGAAACAGGAGAGTTAGGGCATCCCAACAGAGAGGTTCCAATAAAAGTAAACGTAGTCCATGTGCCAATATGTAAAAAATCACTGAAGCTAATGATTTCCAAATTATCCCTAACAATTTAAAAACAGGTTGTTAATACAATCAAAAAACACACTGTGAAATGTCTGTATACCAATGTCAGAAGTCTAAGAAGTAAGATGGGAAAGTTAGCGAGTATAGCAGGAAATGATGAGATTGACATAATAGAATCACAGAGACTTGGTGGAAGGAGGATAACCAATGGGACAGTGCTATATTAGGGTACAAATTATATCGCAATGATAGGGAGGATCAACTTGGTGGGGGTGTGGCACTTTATGTCCGGGAGGGTATAGAGTCAAACAGGATAAAGATCATAAAAGAGAGATGGAGCTGGGTCATTTAGGAAGACATTGACCCGGGTGTGAAGACAGTCCATGGATAAGACCAATGCCTCGAAGAACTGCTGCTATTCCTGCACCTTGGAAGCCAGGCCTGGAATGGCCTAGAGGGCATGCGGCTCCACTGAATCCATGTCCTTTGTAATCTGTTGCGCTGGAGGTAGATTCTTGGGTTGAGGTGAGGTTGACACAACCCGAAGGTGAGGGCCCACGGGTCCTACCATCAGCAGGTGGAGTAGGCTGAAGCTAGAGGCCACTGGTGCTTCACCTATACCAGCCAATTTCCCCTCGGTTTGAGACTTTGGGTGCTGTGGCCGGCAGGACTTAGGCGGGCCTCGAGAGAGGACAATGAAGGTAGATAGTTCAGCCCAGAGACAGCAGGTGGCGTAGGTCTATCCAAGATGGGTTGCGGAAGTGGAACCAAAGCACCAAGGAACTAGGGAAGACTGAGGGTGCTTGAGCAAAGAAAGGCCGAAGCTTTGAAAGTCCATGTCCAGAGGATAGAGACAGAGAGAGATGCATCAAGCAACGTGGACAAGAAAGAGTCTTTAGCAAGGTCGTCCGTAGTAATGATCAAGGCACGGAGAAGGCAGGCGTGGTCAGACGTAGCAATGGACAAGGCACAGAGAAGGCAGGCGTGGACAGACAGCAATGCTCAAGGCACGGAGAAGGCAAACGTGGTCAGGCAAAGCAGGGGTCAGGCTTGGAGAAGGCAAACGTGGTCAGGCAAAGAAGAGGTCAGGCTTGGAGAAGGCAGGCGAAGTCAGGCGTAGGAGAGATCAGGCTTGGAGAAGGCAGGAGAGGTCAGGCTTGGAGAAGGCAGGCGAAGTCAGGCATACCAACAAGGGCTGTACAACATAGTCTAGGTAAAACAAATAAGCATGGGTGTAGCTTGCTTATCGCGGCGGTTACTACCCCTACTACCCCTAACTAATCAAGCTAGATATTTCACTTGGATGCAGCTCCATCACTGCTCTCTACATTAATGGTGGGGGTGGAAGGGGAATAGAACAAAGAGCTAAGAGAAACAGATAAGTATGAGAGAAAAAATGTGTGAAGCTTGCTGGGCAGACTGGATGGGCCATTCGGTCTTCTTCTGCCGTCATTTCTATGTTTCTATGTTTCTATAGCAGAGGTCAGGCTTGGAGAAGGCAAATGTGGTCAAGCAAAGAAGAGGTCAAACCGAGTAGAAGATCTAGAAGACAAACAAGATGAACACGGGCGACAGGAATCAGGAACACAGGAACAACGAAGAGTCAACAACTAGCTCTCAGAAACTGGAAACAGGGAACCATAGAGACATGTTGCAAAGGCAACGTTTAGGAGTGCTGCCTGAGCTTATATACACAATGAGTAGTGACATCAGCATCCGGGTCCACAGCTAGGTTCCTGCCGCGGGCCCTTTAAAACCATCAGAGTTACGCGTGTGCCTAGGAGGGGGCGTGGCGCCATTGTCGGCGTCTCTCCACGGAGCAAGCGGAGAGGCCTGCTTGAGGGAGGAATCCTGGCTGGAGGTCTCGGGCAGCATGGCAGGACGAAGGACAATGGCGGAGGCCCGAGTACGGAGCTGGCAGCTGACTGCCGCCAGCGACGGTGAGCTGAGCATTGAGGTCCGTCTGGGAAGGTGAGAGGGCCGCGCCGCAGGTCTCCCGTGGGCAGCAAGCGTAACACAAGGGACTGTAAAGAACTTTATTATATCAGTCTCTGAAATAATGCTTCTCTTTGTTCATGGAAAAGCATGAGCCCTTCGGACTCCTTACATTAACTACAATGTTAGAATTTAATTAACCACCCAGAACACGTCTGGTAACGGTAACTGGGTGGAGTAAAAATTACTATAAATAAATTAAAGGAAAGTTAATAATGACATTTTTATAATTTCAGGCAGGGAGTGTTCTGTCTCGACAGGTACTTTCCTGGTTTTTCACTCTTGTCCTGCTTTCACAGTGTCCTGCTTTCACAGTAGCTTGTCTATTTCTGTTATTGATGCTGTGTTGCATGCTTTACTTTGCATAGTTTCTGTGTTTACTATTATACTGCCAACTGGTGGTCAGGCTGCACTTTCACAGCTTCTGTTATAATCTGTTTAGGTGGTTTTAAAGGGTTAACTGTAACTGAAGCAGAGGTGCCTGGGAGATTTCTTTCCTTGTGGCTTTCTCATCTCTGCTCAGTACTGGTTAGGCCTATATGAATCAGCAGCAGACTTGGCCAACCCTACATAATTATTTTAATTTTACCTATCCTTATTTCAGTGGCCCAGACTATGCTGGCAGCTCTTGCCTTCAGTTTATGCACAGTTCTTTGTTTTCATCTTAATAAAGTTGGAGTTGAACTGGCTCCCCCGAGAGTAAGGACTGAGTTAAGCTATCTTTTAATGCTGAGCATGGGAAACTCATAGTGGAACAGAATAATTTTACCAAGAGAAGTTTTGGTCTGCAAAATCATTACTTTCCCTGTACGTACCCGGATCAGTCCAGGACAGCTGGGTTTTGCCTCCCCAACAGCAGATGGAGACAGAACAAGACTTTGCGGATTCTGTCCTATACCCCTGAGGTGCCACCTAGTGTCTGCCAGTATTCTTCTGTCTCCAGCAGATGGTGGAGGTGCAAAGCCTAGTGTCTCTTAGGGGTGCTAAGTTAGGGGTAGTTTTGAAGGAGAAGATATAGAGTTTGACATCATCCGCAATGACAATGACACCTTTACAGTGAAATACACACCGCAGCAACTTCTAACACCAGGACTCCATGTACCAGAATCACCTGCTTCACAAAGGGTCTGCTGCCTGCACTAAAGCTTATGAATAGGATAGAGAAACTGCACACTGTTCTTATTGTCTTTTAGTAATGCTGATAGATTTCACTTATGCTTGCCAAACTAGTGACCTTGTTGAGTATATAGAACTGACCAGAACAAAGGACGCATTATGTATAAGGCAGTATTAGTATTGCAATTCCTTTCACAGAACTGCAATTCCCGACAGCCTCTCCTGCGAATGATGTATCAGTATTCACATGACCTGAAGCCAGAACGAAGGAGAAGAATCGGGAAAGTTCCACGCTGAAGGAAGGAGGGGGCCACCTAGCCCCTCAGTCTGAATATGCTTGCTCAGCAATGTGTAGAACGCATGTGCAAGAGATAAGAAATGTGAAATGTATAAAAAGTTTCTCCCTGCAAAGGGGGGTGTGCAGTTTTACTGAAAATCATTTCAGCTGCATCTAAATTGCTAGCAAATAAAAATTTTCCTTCTCGGACCAGTGCCTGAAGTCTTCTGTTTGTACCTGCTGTTTGTTACCCTGTTACATTGAGGTGATCCCATCACTCGAGTCGTGCAACAGGAAGGAAACAACTTCTTTTGCTTGTCTCGGTTCGGGTGGGCACAGCTTCCATCCACCCAGTATACGTGCATACTGCCACTAGCATTGTACGGAATCCTCGGGCTGGAGGTATGCGAGCTGGTCCTCCAATCTGGTTAGCTGGCGTGTATGGTGGTCATGATTTCTTCACAGTCATGTGTTATTGGTTCCGGGGGCTGGGAGGAGGGTGGCCGGGTTCAGAGTAGTTGTATCCTTGTATGATTCTCCTTGGTTTAGCTTAGTACTTTTCTTGGTTTGTTTGGGGAGCTTGGTAGGGTTCCCTTAAGAAAAAAAAAAAATGTGAGCACAGAAGTTTTAGGAGTTGGCAAGCGAGGACAGCGTCTAGCCTCCCAGGGGGTTGTCAGGTCCTGGTGGGACCATCCCCCCTGGTAATCGAAGGCTGTAGAGCAGAGGGTTGGGGACCCTACATCTGCCGTAGCTCAGGGTGATGCCGGCGGTCTTGGCCACTCAACCTCGGCCAGCCTGACTTTTTTCAGGTAAATCAAAATTTAAAAAATTTTTAAATTCTTGTGAAAACTTGCCTAGGGTTAGAGCTCCTTCCGACCGGGTGTTCGTTCCGTTTTCGACGTTTTTTGCCGCTTTTTCACCGGTTTTTTGCCATTTTTTCGGCCAGTGGGGGACCGGGAAATCGCTCCGAACGCCACGGTTCTTTTTTCGGGCAGCCAAAAAATCGAGCCCGGGGATATGCCGAGTGGTGCAGCCTGCTCTGCCTGTGGCAGTTCGCGTGCGCGGATTTTCCGCGGCCTGTCTCTCCGGGGGAGAGGGCCCCTCACAGGATTTACTTGCTAAGGAGCCTGGGCAAGGTTCAAGATCGTGTCGGGAGCCCCGGAGGCCCGATCGGAGGGAGAAGGACCCTGCTCCGTTCCAGCTGAGTGCTGGTTCGCAGGCTTTATTGAGTACTTTCCGGGACCAGGAAAAGGCAGCGCTGGATGCGCTGGGAGAAGGGTCTTCTCCTCCTCCGCTCTCCCCGAGGCCGGCTGCTCCTGGCGGGGGCATGGTGCCGACGGCCCACACCGGGGTTTCCTCGGACGAGGAAGTTCTGGAGTCCGATGGTTCTTCTTCCTCGTTCTCCTCTCAATTTGTGGACATGATGCACAAGTTCTTCAAAGCTCGCAAGTCAGAGCGGAGGTCACACTCTAAGTTGCCCCGGGAGTCTTCAGCGTGGAAACGTTCTAGGCGGTCGGGGGGAGCAGATGCCCCCAAACCGAAGCGCCCTCTCTGGTCTCGGTCCAAGCTGACGGAGTCTTCTCAGTCAGACTCATCGGAAGACGATCCAGCGCCTCCATCGGCTCCAGGCGACGGGCAGGAAGAGGATCCTGATCTTCACCCTCAGCCGGCCAAGCCAGGGGCAGTCCAGGCGGGGGATGGCGATGATCCCAAGGTGGTGCGCCTGTTTCGAAGGGATGAGCTGGGGCCGCTGATACCGGTCATTCTGGAAGAGCTCGCTATTGTAGTCCCCCCTGAGGATTCCAGGGTTGGAGCTATGGACCTCGTCATGGTGAGTCTCCGAGGTCCAGCTCGTTCCTTTCCCTTTCACTGGTCGGTCACGGACTTATTGTATAAGGAATGGAACAATCCGGAGCTAGGTTTGAAGGTCGGTCGGGCGATGGAAAAATTGTATCCGCTCCCGGAGGACGTGTTGGAGCTCCTCAGGCTTCCCAGGATTGATTCCGCGGTTGCCGCGGTCACCAAAAGGACCACTATTCCGGTAACAGGGGGCACTGCCTTGAAGGATCTGCAAGATTGTAAGCTGGAGCTGCAGCTTAAGAGGATTTTTGAAGTGTCGGCCCTCAGGATCCGGGCAGCTATGTGTAGCAGCTTCGCCCAGAGGGCTTGTCTCCGCTGGGTTCAGGATTGGCAGGCTGAGTCAGACCTGTCTGGCGCAGCAGCAGATAGGGCTAGTCGGCTGGAAGCGGCAGTTGCGTACGGTGCTGATGCCCTGTATGATCTCCTGAGGACGTCTGCTCGGACGATGGTCTCAGCGGTGTCTGCCCGCAGGCTCCTATGGCTCAGGCACTGGGCAGCGGATACGTCTTCAAAAGCGCAGCTGAGTTCCTTGCCATTCAAGGGGAAGCTCCTCTTCAGGCAACAGTTGGACGATTTGATTAAGTCTCTGGGTGAGAACAAGGTTCACCGGTTGCCGGAGGATAAACCCCAGTCCAAAAGTCCCTTTACTCCACGAAATCGATATCGGGGGAATCGTCAATACCGGTCTTCTCGGTCCACTGGATCGTCCTTTCGTCAGAACGCGCCCCGACAGGCTTCTTGGAATCAGTCCTTTCGGGACCGTCGCCCAGCCAGGGACGGTGCCCCCCAGTCCCATGGGGCTCCAAGACTGCACAATGAAGTGCGGCCGGCCCACCCTTCCGTTCCAAAGATCGGAGGACGGTTGTCTTTTTTCTGGGAGGCGTGGGCCCAACTGACGTCCGATCAATGGGTCCTAGGCATAATAGAGCACGGCTATGCCTTAGATTTTGCACGGCCAGTCAAGGACCATTACATAGTGTCCCCTTGCGCGTACGGTCTAAAGCGCCGGGCGGTACAAGTCACCCAGCAGCGCCTGCAAGATCTAGGAGCTATAGTTCCAGTGCCCGCAGAGCAGCAACAGCGTGGGCGCTACTCCATCTACTTCGTGGTACCAAAAAAGGACGGGTCCTTTCGTCCCATCCTCGATTTGAAGCGAGTAAATCACGCTCTGAAGGTGCCCAGGTTTCGGATGGAGACGCTTCGCTCGGTCATAGCGTCAGTGCACAAGGGGAAGTTCTTAGCTTCACTGGACCTGTCGGAGGCGTACTTCCACATCCCCATTGTTATGCCGTCCGGATCATCAGAAATACCTGAGGTTTGCGGTCCTGGGACGCCACTTTCAGTTCTGTGCCCTTCCATTCGGTCTTGTGACGGCTCCCAGGGTATTCACGATTGGTTGGTTCGAGCGAAGTCGGAAAGTCTCTGCAGGAACGCGGTAGCGCGTGTCCTCTGGATGTTGGACTCCTTAGGATGGGTGGTCAACCCCGAGAAGAGTCATCTGATCCCCTCTCAGAACTTGGTATTCCTGGGGGCTCGTTTTGATACTGCCTTAGGGAAGGTTTTTCTGACGGAGGAAAGAATATTGAAGCTCATGCGTCAGGTGATGGATTTCCTATCACTCACTCATCCTACGGCCCGTGATTATTTGCAGGTCCTGGGTTTCATGGCCTCGACCATCGATCTCATGCCATGGGCATTTGCACATATGCATCCTCTTCACTCAGATTTGTTGTCCCGCTGGAAGCCTCGCTCGCAGCTTTACGACATTGTCCTGCCCCTGTCGGGCGCGGTGCGTTCCAGTCTTCAGTGGTGGTTTTCCCCACACAACTTGCATCAGGGGATGGACCTGGAGACTCCCTGCTGGACCGTAGTGACCACGGATGCCAGCCTCTCTGGCTGGGAAGCGGTTTGTCGGGATACGGCGGTCCAGGGCCATTGGACCAGGCAGGAAGCCTCCTGGTCGATCAATCGCTTAGAGACCAGAATGGTTCGCTTAGCGCTCCAGGCCCTCCTCCCGTTGGTGGAGGGCAGGTCGGTGAGGGTGCTCTCCGACAATGCGATGACAGTAGCATACATCAATCGTCAGGGTGGCACCAGGAGCCGTCCGGTGGCTGTGGAAGCACAGCTGTTGATCCGCTGGGCGGAGACGCATCATTACCGGATAGCGGCGTCGCACATTTCCGGCGTGGACAACGTCCAAGTGGATTTCCTCAGTCGCCACCAACTGGATCCCGGGGAGTGGGAACTTTCCGACAACGCCTTTCATCGTTTGTGCGACTGGTGGTCCATACAGGCCATGGATATGATGGCGACGCACCGCAATGCCAAGGCTCCTTGGTTCTTCAGCCGTCGGCGAGAACTGGGGGCGGAAGGGGTGGATGCCCTGGTCCTCCCCTGGCCCAAGGACATTCTCCTGTACGTGTTCCCCCCATGGCCGTTGATGGGCAAGGTCCTACGCCACATCGAAAGGCACGATGGAAGAGTGATTCTCGTGGCCCCGGAGTGGCCAAGGCGCCCGTGGTTTGCGGATCTTTTGACTCTGGTGGTAGACGATCCACTGAGGTTTTGTCCATCTCCCACGCTGCTACGGCAGGGGCCCGTCTGTTTCACAGAGGCAGATCACTTTTGTCTAGCGGCATGGCTTATGAAAGGTGCCGGTTGAAGAGTAAGGGTTACTCTGATGCGGTGGTGACCACGCTCTTATGTTCCCGCAAAACTTCTACGTCGGCGTATGTCCGAGTCTGGGGAGTGTTTGAGTCCTGGTGTATCGACCACTATGTGCAGCCATCCAAAGCCTCTATTCTGGAAGTTCTGGATTTCTTACAGGCGGGCCTAGCCAAGGGTTTGGCATTCAATTCGCTGTGGGTGCAGGTGGCGGCTCTGGGCAGTTTTTGAGGGAAGGTGCAGGGGGTGCCTTTAGCCTCTCACCCGGATGTGGTTCATTTTTTACGGGGCGCTAAGCACCTTCGCCCCCAGTCCGGAGTCCTTGTCCTTCGTGGAGGTTGAACCTGGTCCTCAAAGTGCTTTGTTCTGCTCCTTTTGAGCCCTTGCGACAGGTGACCTTGAAGGATCTGACCTTAAAGATGGTTTTTCTGGTGGCGGTTTCTTCCGCTAGGCGGGTGTCCAAGCTGCAGGCCTTATCGTGCAGGGAGCCTTTCTTGCGGATCTCCGATGCGGGAGTCTACTTGAGAACCGTTCCCTCTTTTCTCCCGAAGGTGGTATCCTCTTTTCATGTGAACCAGTCCGTGGAACTTTCTTCCTTCGCGGGGGTGGACTCTTCTTCTCCAGAGGCTAAGGAGTTGCAGAAGTTGGACGTGAAGAGAGTTCTGTTGCACTACTTAGAGGTGACGAACCGTTTTCGACTCTCGGATCACCTATTCATGCTGTGGAGTGGGCACAAAAAAGGGCAGAAGGCATCTACGTCAACGATTGCCCGATGGTTGAAAGAGGCGATATCCTCTGCTTACCTGGTTCAGGGTCGTCCACTTCCGTCTGGTCTTAAGGCTCATTCTACTCGCTCGCAGGCGACTTCTTGGGCGGAGTGTCAGCAGGTGTCGCCACAGGAAATTTGTAGGGCGGCCACCTGGCAGTCTCCGCATACCTTGGCAAGACATTATCGGCTTGATGTCCGGGCTCCTGAGCCCGGTTCCTTTGGGGCCAGTGTGCTCCGAGCGGGAGTCTCTCAATCCCACCCTGGTTAAGAAAGCTTTGGTACATCCCAGCTGTCCTAGACTATCCGAGTATGTACAGGGAAAAGAAAATTGGTTCTTACCTGCTAATTTTTGTTCCTGTAGTACCACGGATCAGTCCAGACGCCCGCCCGGGAAGAAGATGGAGATCCCGCTTGGCTGGTGGCTGGTCAAACTCTATGCAAGTTTGTTCTCTGTCCCTTTTGGGGCTCTGTTTTCCACATGTTTTATTCGTTACATGCGGTTTATGCAGTGTTTCATATCCTCTGCTCTTCGGGGGAGGTAGTTTTTTATGGTTGGCAGTTATGGTTTTTTATATCTTTATTTCTGCTTGGGTACTGAATAATACTGGCAGACACTAGGTGGCACCTCAGGGGTATAGGACAGAATCCGCAAGTCTTGTTCTGTCTCCATCTGCTGGTGGGGAGGCAAAACCCAGCTGTCCTGGACTGATCCGTGGTACTACAGGAACGAAAATTAGCAGGTAAGAACCAATTTTCCTTTAGTTTTGTTCAGGTTTAAAGTTAGACTATTATGCCCTAGCCATCTGCTGAAGGTAGAGATGCATGTGGTCTCTAAATGTAAAGTTGAGGGCCAGGGTGAAGAGACAGGAATGAAAAAGTGGATATCATCCAAATAGAGACAGTAACCCACACAGAACCCGGACAAATATATACAAAGAGGAGCCATGTAAATGTTTAAAAACATGGCTGATAGAGCGAGTCCTGGTGGGGTCCAGATGTTATGGTACATCAGTGAACACAGGGAGAAGCCAGAGGAAATCTCTGAGGGAGGCCTGTAGTGGTCTTGATGTTCAAATCTGAACTCAGTCGAGGAGTAAAACACAAATCAAACCATCTAGAAGCCAGAAGATGGTGAACTTTATCCCTGGAAAAGCCAGGGAGAAGCCAGAGGAAATCTCTGGAGTAGGCCTGATGTAGTTTTCATATGGAGTCATTTGGGGAAGGGGCAGATGGGTTACAGCTTGGTGTTGGTCTTCCCCTTTGCTGTGGTATAATCCATCAAAGGCTAAATACCAGAAGAAACCAATAATCAGCAAGAACTGCCAGGGAAAGGACAATTTGATGAATGTCGGTATATAAAAAATCTAAATGAAAATGAAAAATGAAATGAACTGGGTAAAGGTCTATGTAAAGCAGAGAGTGGTGTATACAAAATAGAAAAATACATCAAGCTGGTCAAAAACTCAGAATGGAAACATTAAAAAGTCTAAAATGAAATAAAATAAATATGTAAAAATAACTGCATATTATTAGCAAACAAGAAACAATCAAATGCAAAGAAAGCATAAAAAATCAACAGTTTACCTATCTATAACTATGTACAGAAATATAAATATTGTATTAACAAATTCCTAAAGACAAACAATCATTATAAAGCACAAAACTGTAGGAGGGCGGCGGAAGAAGGAAAGTCTGGGAGAGAAGGTTCGGATGCTCGCACGTTGTGCTCTCATTCCTGCTAATCTCCTCTAATATCAGGGTGAGCAGAGGTCAAATGGTCCTAGGTAGGAAATATTCCCATGTGCAGCCCAACACCAGCTTCCACAACCTCATGCCTTTCACCTGTCCTCACAACCCTTTCACCACCACTGCCCTCCACACCTGGCACAAGAATGCCCCAAATCTGCCTCTATCTTTTACTCTAGTGAGTCATTTCAGGCCTTCCCATATTCCAGTTGCTTACTACAAAAACAATACTGAGGCCAACACCTAAGCCTCCTTATCTATCTTTATAATAAGACAGAGAAGGGGGCCTGAGTGTCTTTATAATAAGACAGAGAAGGAGGCCTGGGTGTTTTTATAATAAAACAGAGAAGGGGGCCTGGGTGTCTTTATAATAAGACAGAGAAGGGGCCTGAGTATCTTTATATTAAGACAGAGAAGGCGGCCTGGGTGCAGCTGCAGCAGGAACACAGTTTAGATGAGTACACAGTACAATAGTCTGGGTTGTAGAAGCAAGTGCCAGAGCTAGAGTTCCCTGTGGAGAGGAGCAGACCCCGAGGAGCGGGGCAGTGCGGAGCAATGCTCTGAAGGAGTTCAGTAGAGGTGGCCCAAGGGGCAGAGCAACGTGATGAGGAAAGCTCTGATGTAATTACATAGGCTCACCCGACGAGCAGGGGATCGAGCCACAGAGGTGATGACGTAAGCTGCCCCAAGGAGCGGGGTTGTGCAAGATGAAATCTCTGGATAGGATCGTAGGCACTACCCCGAGGAGCGGGGAGGCACGTAGCCCAGTCCAAATGTGGAACAAGGACACTTCCCCGAGGAACGGGGAAATGCGAGCACAGTCACTGTAGTGAAACGAAGGCTCTTGCCCTGAGGAGCTAGGAAACGCGAACACAATTACTGTAGTGGAGAGAGGCACAGCCCCGAGGAGCGGGGAAGCGCAGGTTGCAGACTGTTGTAGAAAAGACATTGGCCCGCAGAGCGGGGTACGCCAAGCTGAGTCTCCCAAGTAGCTGGTAGTTCAAGGAGCGACCCGGAGGAGCGGGGAAGCCAGCAGGCAGGATTACAGGAAGCGCAGGGACCACCCCAAGGAGCAGGGTAGCCAGGAGATACGAACGAGCCCCTGAGGAGCAGGTACCCGAGTCAGAGTCTCAAGCCCAGTAGACAGCACACGGGAACCATGGGTCTGAGGAGACAGCAGCAGAAACTAATATCATGGGAACTCGTTGCCAAGTCGATTAGTGCAGGGCCCCGTGGTTCTTAAGAGTCCAGGCTTAGTGATGTCATCAAGTAGGAGACACCCCTGAGATTCCCCACGAATACACGAATATTCGCCGAATTATACAGCCACCTAAATAAAAATTTAAACAACCCCCCCACCCTCCTGAACCCCCCCAAGACTTACCAAATCTCCCTGGTGGTCCAGCAGGGGGGGGGGGGGTCCGGGAACCATCCCCTACACTCACACCCTCGGTTCTGGTTTCATCATGGCGCCGATAGCCTTTGTCACAGGGCTACCGGTGCCATTGGTCAGCCCCTGTCACATGGCCATCGGCGCCATCTTGTGCTCCTACCATGTGACAAGGGCTGACCAATGGCACCGGTAGCCCCTGTGACATAGTATGGGCAAAGGCTATCAGCGCCATTTTGAGTACTGGCATCGGACGGCCGGCGTGCAGGAGGTCGCTCCGGGACCCCCGTTGGACCCCCAGGGACTTTTGGCCAGCTTGGGGGGCCTCCTGACCCCCACAAGACTTGCCAAAAGTCCAGCGGGGGTCCGTGAGCGACTTCCTGCACGTTGGCCATCCGATGCCAATACTCAAAATGGCGCCATCGCCTTTGCCCTCACTATGTCACAGGTACCGACGGTCGGCCCCTGTGACTTAGTGAGGGCAAAGGTGATCGGCGCCATTTTGAATACTGGCAGCAGATCTCCTTTGCCCTCACTATGTCACAGGGGCCGACCATCGGTACCTGTGACATAGAGAGGGCAAAGGCGATCGGCGCCATTTTGAGTATTGGCATCGGATGGCCGACGTGCAGGGGGTCGCTCCCGGACCCCCGCTGGACTTTTGGCAAGTCTTGTGGGGTCAGGAGGCCCCCCCCCCCAAGCTCGCCAAAAGTCCTTGGGGGTCCAACGGGGGTCCCGGAGCGACCTCCTGCACGCCGTCCGTTCGATGCCAGTACTCAAAATGGCGCCGATAGCCTTTGCCCATACTATGTCACAGGGCTACCTGGAGAAAGGCGGTCTTGAGGTCCTGGAAGGCGGTCATGGCTTCGGGTGACCAATGAGAGGGATTGGCCCCTTTTCGAGTCATGATCATGAGTGGCATGGTAGAGTAGAATAATGGTGAATAAAAGACCGGTAGTAATTGGCAAAGCCAAGCAATCTCTGCAGAGCCTTGAGGCCTGTTGGTTGAGGCCAGTCACGAATAATTTTTAATTTCTAGGGATCCGTTCGGAACCCTTGGCTGGAAACCATGTAGCTAAGGAAAGGAACAGACTCATGCTCGAATGACCACTTTTTGAGTTTGGCAGAAAGTTGATTGTCCCGCAGACGCTGGAGAACCCAGGAGACATCCTGGCGATGGTTTTGTAGGTCTTGGGAGAAAATTAAGATGTTGTCAAGGTACACCACCACGCATTGGTAGAGCATATCTCTGAAGACCTCATTCATCAGATTCTGAAAATCTGCAGGAGCGTTTCAAAGGCCAAATGGCATCACAAGGTATTCAAAGTGGCCGCAATGTGTGTTAAATGCGGTCTTCCATTCGTCGCCCTGGCGGATCCGGACCAAATTGTAAGCTCCTCTGAGGTCTAATTTGGAGAAGATCTTAGCTCCTTGAAACCTATCGAAAAGCTCTGAAATGAAGGGCAAGGTATAGCGGTCCTTTAGGGTGATCTCACTTATTTATTTATTTATTTATTTATTTCGGATTTTTATATACCGACATTCTCAATACAAGTATCGAATCAGGTCGGTTTACATATAACAAAACTTTCGCACAAAAGGCGTTACATGGAACAGCGTTTCTTAACATATAACGTATAACATATTGCATTTAGCATATAACCTATAACATATGGATATTAATAATAGATAATAATAGACCACGATAGTCGATTCAAGGACGGAGTAACCTATCCTTTTTCCCCTCAAAGAAAATCCTGCTCCAGCGGGAGATTTGGAGGGCCGGATGAAGCCTTTAGTCAGGTTCTCATGGATTTACTCTGACGTGGCCTGCGTCTCAGTCAGAGACAAATGGGTAGGTCCTACCCCGAGGAGGTTCCGTGTTGGGTAACAAGTTGATTGCACAATCGTAGGAACGATGTGGGGGTAAGGTATCTGCGGCCTTTTTGGAAAACACATCCGCAAATGAGGAGTAATGCGGAGGTAGGCCAGGAAGAGAGAGAGAAGTATTCAGGCAAGGTAAGGGTGCTACGGACTCCAGGCAGTTGTCATGGCAGGAGGGACCCCAATGAGAGAGTTGTAAGGTGGCCCAGTCGAACTGCGGGGTGTGTTGCTGTAACCACGGCAGTCCCAGAATGACAGGATGTATAGTCTTGTCCAGGATGTAGAAAGAAATGATCTCTACGTGTAGGGACCCTGTGCGAAGCTGGATAGGAGCTGTTACGAATGGGCTCAGGCCAGGAATGGTGAACACCACTACCGAGGGTGTCTCAGGGTGGAGAAAGGCAGGACTGCAGAAGAGTCTAGATGCTGGCTGGTGCAGGCAGGAATGAGTGGACCCTATGGGCAAGTGGGAAGGTGGAATAGGGAGACGGAGTCTAATACTGGCTGGAGATACCTGGCATGAAGGTAAGAGTGAACTTGAAGACTGGAACAGCATGGAATTATGTGTGAACGTGCATGTAGGTAAAGGTGTACAGGAAACTGGAACTGGGTGCTGGTAAGGATGAACTCAGGAAGCGTGCAGGTATGAGTGGTAATGACTGGAGGTATAAGTGACTGAATTGAGGAAACAAGACTGACAGAGAACTGGACAGACAAACCAGGACTGCACTAACATTGAACATGAAACACATAAGCCCAAAGGCAGCAGAGCGAGGCACAAGACCCGAAGGCTACAGACAGCAGACAGAGGACCCGTAGGCCACCCACACACAGCAGGCAGAAAGCTCGTAGGTTACCGACAGCAGGCAGAGGCCCGTAGGCCACGCACAGCGGACAGAAGGCCCGTAGGCCACACACAGCGGACAGAAGGCCCGTAGGCCACACACAGCGGATAGAAGGCAGAAGCCCGTAGGCCACACACACACACAGTAGGCAGAAGCCCGTAGGCCACACACATACAGTAGGCAGAAGCCCGTAGGCCACACACAGCGGACAGAAGGCCCGTAGGCCACACACACACACAGGAGGCAGAAGCCCGTAGGCCACACACACACACAGGAGGCAGAAGCCCGTAGGCCACACACATACAGTAGGCAGAAGCCTGTAGGCCACAGACAGCAGGCAGAGGGCCCGTAGGCCACACACAGCGGACAGAAGGTCCGTAGGCCACGCACAGCGGACAGCAGGCAAAAGAGGCTAGAGCAGGGAACCCAGGCGAGCTCGATGCTGAAGCACTGATGGAACTGCTAGACAGGATTATAAAGGAGAGTCTGGGGTATAGAGTAGACAGGAAGGAAGGAGTGGGCCAGCCAGAAGAACATGCTCGTGGGGGACCTCTGGTGGTGAGGCGGCTGCATAGCAGCCATGGTTGTAACAGGAGCCATGGTGTGGGTGACCTCACCTGGTAGAGGTTCTCCATGGATGGACGAGAGAAGTAAAGGCACTGGGGAGCGGATGGTGGGAATCCAGAGATGTTCAGTCAGCTGTTTTAAAATAAAATTCCTGCCCGCTCCAGAGTCTACCAATTCCAGGGTGTGGAACTCCTGATTGTTTAGCTTAATGGAGATGGGTACAGTTAACGGAGGAAAGGCAAAGTCAGGCCTAGGAGCAGTCCTCCTGCAGAACCTAGGCCTGGGAGTTTCCCAGACAGACAGGGCATGAATGTATGGCGTGTCCGGAATTGCCGCAATATAGGCAGAGGCCCGATTGCTGTCGACGATGTTATTCATTGGGAGAAGGTCTGCTTCGACCCATCTGCATAGGCTACTCGTCCTCTTTGCTCTGAGCCGTGTTGGGCCTGTGTGAGAACATACATTGAATATGGGGCGAACTGGAGGAGACATCCTGGATGCTCTAACCTCCCGTGAGTGCTCTTGTAGGCGGCGGTCGATGCGACCAGCAAGGTCTATCAGGGAATCCAGGGATTCAGGCAAGTCCCGAGCCACCAGTTCACCTTTGAACCGAGGACTCAAGCCTTCAAGAAAGATGGCTCGTAAGCAGTCAGAGTTCCAGTGAGGTTCAGATGAAAGGGTCCTGAATTTTATGACGTAGTCGGTCAATGGCCGAGAGCCTTGTTGGAGATGGAGAAGAGAAGATCCGGAAATGGCTCTTCTGCCTGGGTCGTCGAACAAGGAACGGAACAAGACAAGGAAGCCAGGCAAGTCTCGAAGAACCAGATCAGCACGCTTCCAGAGGGGTGACCCCCAGGCCAAGGCCTTACCATCCAGAAGGGAAAGGATGTAGGCCGTCTTTGTGACCACATCTGGGAAGTAGGCCGGTTGCAAGCAGAAGTGCATATTTCACTGATTCAGGAAACCCCTACACATAAAGAGGGTTTCCTGCAAAACATGGAGGTGCCGGCAAGGGCACAATAGGCCAAGGGACCGTCACAGAGGTAGAGGGACTGAGTTTGGGGGACGTCGAGGCAGTGTCTAAATGGGTACTCAGGTTGTCTATGGCTACTGTCAAGGCTTCCAAGAATTTCTGTTGTTCACTAATTCTTTGTGCCAGGCCAGGAATGGCCTGGATAACTGAGACCTCTGCCGGATCCATGCACTTGGCAATCTGTTAGGATCCATGGGTTAGTGGACCCTTGGCCGGCGGCGAGGAGTCCCACAGGTCCTCACCGTCGGGAGGCGAGGTCAGCTGCAGCAGGAACACAGTTCAGCGAGAGTACACAGTACAATAGGCTGGGTTGTAGAAGCAAGTGCTAGAGCTGAGTTTCCTTGTGGAGCAGCGCAGGGCAGACACCAAGGAGCGGGTGAGTGTGGACCAGCGCTCTGAAGGAGTGCAGTAGAGACGGTCCAAGGGGAGGAGCAACATGACGAAGAAGGCTTTGATGTAATCACACAGGCTCACCCAAGGAGCGGGGAAGCCCGAGTCGAGCCACAGAGGTGATGATGTAAGCTGCCGCAAGGAGAGAGGTTGTGCATGATGGAATCTCTGGCTAGGATCATAGGCACTACCCCGAGGAGCAGGGAGGCGCATAGTCCAGTCACAAATGTGGAATGAAGACGCTGCCCCGAGGAACGGGGAAGTGTGAGCATTGTCACTGTAGTGAAACGAAGGCGCTGCCCCAAGGAGTGGGGAAGCATGAGCACAGTCACTGTAGTGAAACGAAGGTGCTTGCCCCGAGGAGCGAGGAAGCGCGAACACAGTCACTGTAGTAGAGAGAGGCACAGCCCTGAGGAGCGGGGAAGTGCAGGTTGCAGACATGTAGAGAAGGCACTGGCTTGTGGAGCGGGGTATGCCAAGCTGAGTCTCCCAAGTAGCTGGTAGTTCAAGGAGCGACCCCGAGGAGCAGGGAAGCTGGCAGTTAGGGCTACAGGAAGCGCAGAGACCACCCCGAAGAGCGAGGTGGCCAGGAGACACAAACGAGGCCCTGAGGAGCGGGTACCCGAGTCAGAGTCTCAAGCCCAGTAGATAGCTCTCGGGAACCACGGGTCTGAGGAGACAGCAGGAACCGAGGAGACAGCAGGAACCAGTAGAGTTGGAACTCATTGCCAATTAGTCAATTAGTGCAGGGCCCGGGTGGTGCTTAAGAGTCCAGGCTCATTGATGTCATCAAGTAGGAGACGCTCCTGAGGTTCCTGCCTTAGCGTCCTTAAAGGGAGGCTTGGTGGTGCGCGCACGCACCTAGGAAGGCCCAGAGGAGACATGGAGGTCGGCAGCATCCCAGCCACCATGAGAAGTACTGGAAGTCAGACGGCAGCATCGGGAGTGGCTAGCCACAGCCACGAGTTCACCCGGAGAGGAGAGTCAGACAGCACATGACATGAATTGGGGTGGTCACAGCCATCTGCGACAGACGGTCAAAACAGTGTCTTTCTAATAAGACAGAGAAGGGGGCCTGGTTGTCTTTATAATAAGACACAGAAGGGGCCTGGGTGTCTTTATAATAAGACGGAGAAGGGGGCCTGGGTGTCTTTATAATAAGACGGAGAAGGGGGCCTGGGTGTCTTTATAATAAGATAGAGAAGGGGGCCTGGGTGTCTTTATAATAAGACAGAATAGAGGGCCTGGGTGTCTTTATAATAAGACGGAGAAGGGGGCCTGGGTATCTTTATAATAAGACAGAGAAGGGGGCCTGGGTGTCTTTATAATAAGACAGAGAAGGGGGCCTGGGTGTCTTTGTAATAAGACAGAGAAAGGGGCCTGGGTATCTTTATAATAAGTCAGAGAAGGGGGCCTGAGTGTCTTTATAATAGGACAGAGAAGGAGGCCTGGGTGTCTTTATAATAAGACAGAGAAGGGGGCCTGGGTATCTTTATAATAAGACAGAGAAGTGACCTGGGTGTCTTTATAATAAGTCAGAGAAGGGGGCCTGAGTATCTTTATAATAAGACATAGAAGGAGGCCTGAGTGTCCTTATAATAAGACAGAGAAGGGGGCCTGAGTGTCCTTATAATAAGACAGAGAAGGAGGCCTGAGTGTCCTTATAATAAGACAGAGAAGGAGGCCTGAGTATCTTTATAATAAGACATAGAAGGAGGCCTGAGTGTCTTTATAATAAGACAGAGAAGGAGGCCTGAGTATCTTTATAATAAGACAGAGAAGGAGGCCTGAGTGTCCTTATAATAAGTCAGAGAAGGGGGCCTGAGTGTCCTTATAATAAGACAGAGAAGGAGGCCTGAGTGTCCTTATAATAAGACAGAGAAGTGACCTGGGTGTCTTTATAATAAGTCAGAGAAGGGGGCCTGAGTATCTTTATAATAAGACAGAGAAGGAGGCCTGGGTGCCTTTATAATAAGACAGAGAAGGGGGCCTGGGTGCCTTTATAATAAGACAGAGAAGGGGGCCTGGGTATCTTTATAATAAGACAGAGAAGTGACCTGGGTGTCTTTATAATAAGATAGAGAAGGAGTCCTGGGGGTCTTTATAATAAGACAGAGAAGGAGGCCTGGGGTCTTTATAATAAGACAAAGAAGGAGGTCTGGGTGTCTTTATAATAAGACAGAGAAGGGGGCCTGAGTATCTTTATAATAAGACAGAGAAGGAGGCCTGGGTGCCTTTATAATAAGACAGAGAAGGGGGCCTGGGTGTCTTTATAAGAAGACAGAGAAGGGGGCCTGGGTGTCTTTATAATAAGACAGAGAAGGGGGCCTGGGTGTCTTTATAATAAGACAGAGAAGGGGGCCTGGGTATCTTTATAATAAGACAGAGAAGTGACCTGGGTGTCTTTATAATAAGATAGAGAAGGAGGCCTGGGGGTCTTTATAATAAGATAGAGAAGGAGGCCTGGGGGTCTTTATAATAAGACAGAGAAGGAGGCCTGGGGTCTTTATAATAAGACAAAGAAGGAGGTCTGGGTGTCTTTATAATAAGACAGAGAAGTTACCTGGGTGTCTTTATAATAAGACAGAGAAGGGGGCCTGAGTGTCTTTATAATAAAGCGGAGAAGGAGGCCTGGGTGTCTTTATAATAAGACAGAGAAGGGGGCCTGGGTGTCTTTATAATAAGACAGAGAAGGGGGCCTGGGTATCTTTATAATAAGACAGAGAAGTGACCTGGGTGTCTTTATAATAAGATAGAGAAGGAGGCCTGGGGGTCTTTATAATAAGACAGAGAAGGAGGCCTGGGGTCTTTATAATAAGACAGAGAAGGGGGCCTGGGTATCTTTATAATAAGACAGAGAAGTGACCTGGGTGTCTTTATAATAAGATAGAGAAGGAGGCCTGGGTGTCTTTATAATAAGACAGAGAAGGGGGCCTGAGTGTCTTTATAATAAAGCGGAGGAGGCCTGGGTGTCTTTATAATAAGACAGAGAAGGAGGCCTGAGTATCTTTATAATAAGACATAGAAGGAGGCCTGAGTGTCCTTATAATAAGACAGAGAAGGAGGCCTGAGTATCTTTATAATAAGACAGAGAAGGAGGCCTGAGTGTCCTTATAATAAGTCAGAGAAGGGGGCCTGAGTGTCCTTATAATAAGACAGAGAAGGAGGCCTGAGTGTCCTTATAATAAGACAGAGAAGTGACCTGGGTGTCTTTATAATAAGATAGAGAAGGAGGCCTGGGGGTCTTTATAATAAGATAGAGAGGGAGGCCTGGGGGTCTTTATAATAAGACAGAGAAGGAGGCCTGGGGTCTTTATAATAAGACAAAGAAGGAGGTCTGGGTGTCTTTATAATAAGACAGAGAAGTTACCTGGGTGTCTTTATAATAAGACAGAGAAGGGGGCCTGAGTGTCTTTATAATAAAGCGGAGAAGGAGGCCTGGGTGTCTTTATAATAAGACAGAGAAGGGGGCCTGGGTGTCTTTATAATAAGACAGAGAAGGGGGCCTGGGTATCTTTATAATAAGACAGAGAAGTGACCTGGGTGTCTTTATAATAAGATAGAGAAGGAGGCCTGGGGGTCTTTATAATAAGACAGAGAAGGAGGCCTGGGGTCTTTATAATAAGACAAAGAAGGAGGTCTGGGTGTCTTTATAATAAGACAGAGAAGTGACCTGGGTGTCTTTATAATAAGACAGAGAAGGGGGCCTGAGTGTCTTTATAATAAGTCAGAGAAGGGGGCCTGAGTATCTTTATAATAAGACAGAGAAGGAGGCCTGGGTGCCTTTATAATAAGACAGAGAAGGGGGCCTGAGTGTCTTTATAATAGGACAGAGAAGGAGGCCTGGGTGTCTTTATAATAAGACAGAGAAGGAGGCCTGGGTGTCTTTATAATAGGACAGAGAAGGAGGCCTGGGTGTCTTTATAATAAGACAGAGAAGGGGGCCTGAGTGTCTTTATAATAAGACAGAGAAGGAGGCCTGGGTATCTTTATAATAAGACAGAGAAGTGACCTGGGTGTCTTTATAATAAGACAGAGAAGGGGCCTGGGTGTCTTTATAATAAGACATAGAAGGAGGCCTGGGTGCCTTTATAATAAGACAGAGAAGGGGGCCTGAGTGTCCTTATAATAAGACAGGGAAGGAGGCCTGGGTGTCTTTATAATAAGACAGAGAAGGGGGCCTGGGTGTCTTTATAATAAGACAGAGAAGGGGGCCTGGGTGTCTTTATAATAAGACAGAGAAGGGGGCCTGGGTGTCTTTATAATAAGACAGAGAAGGGGGCCTGGGTGTCTTTATAATAAGACAGAGATGGGGGCCTGGGTCTCTTTATAATAAAATATAAAGACATTTACGCCGTTGATATTTAACTAATTCTACCCATAGTGGACCCTCTAGAGAAAACATTAAACCTAGCCAATATGTACCTAAGCATTATAAAACAACTACTGACACAAATGGAACTTGTAATTAATATTGATAAAACAGACTTTCTACACTTAGAAAGAAAAAATTCTGAAATCAGTCAAAGCTCAATAATACTCGAAGAAACCAGAAAATAGAGCTAGCGGGAAAAGTACGTAACCTGGGAATAATAATGGACCCTGAAATCAATCTGAAACAACACATATTACTAAAAGAAAAGGAAGGTTATGCAAAACTCATGGTACTCTGAAAACTTAAACCACTACTAACTCAAAATGACTTCTGAACAATACCACAGGCACTAATTTTCTCCAGCACAGATTACTACAATGCCCTTATGCTATACCTAATACAACATTAAGACCACTGCAAATACTTCAGAACACAGCAGCTAGAATACTAACCGGAAAAAGAAGGCGGGACTATATAACTGAAACCCTTGCGGAATTACATTGGTTACCAATTGAACACAGAATTAAATCAAAACCCTATGTACCATTCAAAAACTAATTTATTATGAGAAATCAGACTGGTTAAACACAGCATTAGGGGTACACATTCCACAAAGAAACCTCCGATCAGCAAATAAAGCACTCCTAACCATTCCTTCAGTTAAAACAGCAAGACTGACCCAAGTGAGAGAAAGAGCCTTATCACTAGCAGGACCTATAATCTGGAACACAATGCCTCCAGAGATCAGACTGCAAAGTGATCTCAAGACATTCAAGAAAAATTTAAAAACATGGCTTTTTAAACAAGCATTTTACAAAGAGACAGGAGAATAGAGAGAAATTATTCAGGAAAAGACAGAAAGGCACCGACACACAGTCCTTAGGCTGTACAGCAGATTAGTCTACGAACTCTACACCACAATAAAGCATAACTATAATACTATGTGTGATAAACCTACCGGTGTAAGTACCTTGGTACAATTGGTCATGAACTACTTCGCTAAATGACTATGTTTTTGAAGGATCAAGCTGAAGATGGCACAGCCTGGAATAAAGATTTTTACAATAATGTTCTGTAATATTCCCCATAGCCACCAAGGTTAGTGAGGGTGTTGTAAAATGAACCCCCTTCCTCCTCCATCCCTCTCCACGAATCCTCACTGCAGTTTGGGTGTAACCCTGCTCCCTGCATGCAGCTCACCCCAGTCTTCTAGGAAGCCCCCATGCCACCACTGCACCACTACTGCTTGAGGTTGTAATCGGCGCTCTGTGCAGGTTATTCCAGTGCTTCTTTACCATCCTCTTCTCGCCTGGGATACTGCATTTACCTCACGCTCTGCACTGAATATTTTTTACAGTTGTGAGCCACTTTATCCAATATAGAAAAGCAGAATATACATAAGAATGGATTTAAAGGTTTAAATTCCAGTACCGTTTCTGTCTCGTCCGGGAAGCCATTTCAAACATTCATCACCCTTTGTACAAAGATTATTCCCCGATGCTCCTGAGTCTACTCCTTTGGAGGTTCATATCATAACCCCTAGTTCTATAAATTCATTTCTATTGCAAAAGGTTTGCTTCTTGTGCATTATTAATACCTTTCAGATATTTAATATCTCTCATGCCCTTCACTTCTCCTCTCCTCAGGAGTAGACATCTTTAGGTCCTTCGGCTCTGATCTGTGAGAACCGCATGGCAGGAGGAGGAGCAGGATTAGATTCACTGGGCTGCTGGAATCTTCTGGCACCAGCACCAGCCCAGGCTAGGGTTGCTGACTCTGAGGGAGAAAATCCCTCCCACATTGAGAGTGGGGGTGGCACAGTCGACTGCATTCTTCAGGTCCTATAGGGCCTTCTTGAGCAACAGGAGGTGGCAAATGTTTGTCCCAGTAGATCATCCTTAGATTTTTGCTTCCTAAGAGAGTCTGCAGTAATCCAAGCCTGCAGACCTCCCTGTGCACATCCCCCATGGTCTTCCTTCCCATACAAATCCCCCACATGTATATCCCCCGAGCTGCCCCTCTCCCATATACATTCCACAGAGCCCCCTCCCACCTCCTATCATACACATCCTCATCCCCCACATGTATATCCCCAGAGCTGCCCCTCTCCCATATACATTCCACAGAGCCCCCTCCCATCTCCTATCATACACATCCCCATCCCCCACATGTATATCCCCAGAGCTGCCCCTCTCCCATATACATTCCACAGAGCCCCCTCCCATCTCCTATCATACACATCCCCATCCCCCACATGTATATCCCCAGAGCTGCCCCTCTCCCATATACATTCCACAGAGCCCCCTCCCACCTCCTATCATACACATCCCACATGTATATCCCCAGAGCTGCCCCTCTCCCATATACATTCCACAGAGCCCCCTCCCATCTCCTATCATACACATCCCCATCCCCCACATGTATATCCCCAGAGCTGCCCCTCTCCCATATACATTCCACAGAGCCCCCTCCCATCTCCTATCATACACATCCCCATCCCCATCCCCCACATGTATATCCCCAGAGCTGCCCCTCTCCCATATACATTCCACAGAGCCCCTCCCACTTCCTATCATACACATCCCCCAGAGCCAGCATTGATGGGGAACTCCCACCCCGCTGAATGCTTGAGGTGCCACTTACACTGGCAGTAACTCTGGCCAGAGTCCTCCATACCTAATCCCAAGGCTACCCCCATAAGTCCCTACCTTACTCCTCTTATCTGCAGTCATGCAGAAGTTTCCGTCTGCAGATTTGCCTTCTTTGCTCCTCTTCATGCTCCTCTGATCTCTGCAGTCTGTGGCAGCAGAAATGGGAGCCCTGCCCATCCTATGCTGGAGGAGGGGTGGACAGACCAGAAGCTGCACCAGCATCACTAATCTGTGGAGCTGACCCAGGCTCCTTGTCTGTCTTACTCCTCTCTGGTGTCCTTCTCTGCGGGCCACAGCAATAAGCAGCAGGCTTCCTGTCTTCTGAGTATAAAAAGGGAGGCCTGGCCATCATCCTGGCTGCCTCCTGCTGAAGAAGGGGCCCACAATCCAAATTGCATTCAAGTTGCTGACTCCAACAAGCATAGCTGGCTGCAGTTACTGGAACGGAGGTGGCTAAGGAAGGCGAGAAATTTTTTTGGGGGGGTCAGGACAAGCCACTGACCCTCAGTTCTAAAATGTGCTTACCTCCAATCGTAAAGCAGCTCCCCCTCTAAGAGTAGAGACACAAACTGAGACAGCAGCTCTGGACACCAGCAAAGGGCAGCAGCTCAGCAGTGATGTCACCGTGCTTTGTGACTTCACAATTGGCTGCTCCCTGTCATGTGCTGATGCTAGAGATGCACTCAAGGCCATGGCAGCTCAGTAGTGATCTCACATGTGCTGGGAAAGTACCACTGGCAGCTTTAAATGCAAATACAGATATGTATTCTATATTATTCTGAGCTTCCCTGAAACATCTTGCTCTATGCTGCATTACATTAGCAGGGTCATTTAAATACATGAAGAAGCGCCAAAGCATTACAAAATATGTACATTATTCTATCAGAAAGTATAATGAAACTAGGAATATTGGCCCAAAATTGAAAGATGTCCATTTAAGTAACTTAGGCCTGGATTTTCTAAGTCGCAGACCTTAGAAAATCCGGCAGTAACGGGGGACAGGAGGGCGAAGCGGGGGGCGGGCCTGTGAGAGCTGGCAGTGATCGCACCTCCGCGGTGCGATTGCTGCAGGCTTTCACACCCAATAGCGCCACCATGAAAGGCGGCGGTATTGGGCACGATACTGGCGGCGATAAGGATTCTTACCTTTCGTCGTCAGCGAAGTCGTTGCGGAGTCCGCTCTGATTTAGATATCGCACGCAAAAAGGGACTTTTTGCATGCGATACCTCTGGAAAATGACTCCCTTACCTTGATATGACTTTCCCTGCTAAGTTACAAGCGATATTCAGCAACATGGCTATGCCGCTGAATATCCCCGTGCAAGCCGCTACATAGCCGGATAAGTTATATCTAAGTTAAACCTGCATAATTTATCCGGCTAAGTCTAAATATCACTACTTATCACTATCTAGCAGCTGCTGATATTCGGCAAACCGCTAGTAGCCGGATATGTTCTACTTATCCAATATTGAAAGCGTAGAACGTCCTTTCAGTATCAGGTCCTATAAAGCTAACTAAAACATTTATCTTGCAGTAAGCCTATTTGTGTATGAGATACCTTGAAATGTAAATACCTTCCGATTTCTTCCTTTTATTGCACAGCAACACAAGAGCAGTTTTGGACTTACTAATTGGAAGAAGCAATACAACATGTGTGTTCTGCACATGGCATTAAATTTAAAACACTTTCATGATTTTTTGAGAGCAAAGTGATTGATGATGTAGTCAAATGCTAAGCTATAAAGATTTTCCCATTTCTCTGCACCTAAGGCTCAGTGCAGACAGTTTTTCTTGTGGCATTTTTTGTCCATAGTTCACTTGTGCTCTTTTTCAGCCATGAAAATAATGTTTCTTCTGAGCAGCTGTTAGCATTAGACTCAGCAGTGAAATCGACACTATCATTCAGTGCGTATTTTATTTAGCATTCATGGCAAAAGCAGGTACCTCCATGGGATGTAATAAGGGGACGGCATGCAAATAAGATAAGTGCAGAAAATCCACACAAAACTAATATCTGCGCAGACATGCATGCTACAATGCGAATTGAAATCCCTATGCAATAAACTGCATATAAACCCGCATTGATGTGGTGACCCATGATTGATTCTCATTTAAAAGCCTTCCCCTTTCATAAGACAGTAGTGAGTTCGTGGTCCAGAAGTGGGTCTGAAGGTGGGTAGAGCAATGTCTAACCCCTTCATGATCTGATCTGTCAGCATCCACAAGGGAGCTATAATGGCAGATGCCAGTGATTAGGGGAAATGTAGCAGAGATTTGGAAGGGGCTACACAAGCATTCAGCATTTCTGACAAGTGCCTGTTCCCTCTCCAACCTCTCTTCTGGCTTCTGCCGCTTAATTTTTCAACCTCTAGACAGGCGCTCGCTTACACGTAATACCTGCCCTAACCCAGGCACTAAAAAACCTGCTTAAAAAATCCTGCACTAATGCCAGCACAGCTCTCTGCATTGCCCATGAATGGTTAATTGTCTCCTTTGTATGGGATTAGCCTGGCCTTGCGCTAAATCAGTCGCAGTTTTTGAGCGGGTTTATGCGCAAGTTTGTTCCATGCTAATGGTGTTATTATATATACGCGTAAGATTAGGGCAGGGAAACGGGCATAACACCATATGCAAAAACCCAGGGCAGATCTACTGCAGCTTATTACATCAGCTCCAGGGAGGGTAATGTTCATCAGTCCATGGAGGGCTCAGTCTGCATGTACAAAGTATGTGCAGACCTTAGACTGAATTTTCAAAGCAGACTTAAATGCTTAAATCCAGTTTGAAAATTACTGTATGCACAAAATCCACAGCAACACATGCACACACATTTACACCAACTCGTGCAGATTCGTTTATGCATCTCGATGTGAATTTTCAAAGTTACAGAGTAAAAATAGCATATATGTGTGTAAGCAGCAGCGACTTGTGTGCATGCTATTTTATACATATCAGACATGTATTTTTGCTTTCACATGAACATATATGAACTTAAAAAAGGGGCAGTCTGGTGGTGGTCCCACACCTAAGTTGCTATTTAAAAAGACACTTATCTGCGTAGATTTGCAGCTTACTCACGTAATGTTACAGCAGCTAATTATTTATTCATTTATTTATTTTATATTCTGCTGTTCATGAATTTCAAAGCAGAGTACATTCAGGTACAACGCTAAATGCCTTAACCATATCCTCTGGCAATGACTTCCAGGGCTTCATTGTGCGTTGACAGAAAAATAATTTTCTATGAATTGTTTTAAATGTGCTACTTGCAAACCTCGTGGAGTGCCCCCTCCTTGTATTATCTGAAAGAGTAAATAACCAATTCACATTTAGGTGTTCTAACCCTCTCATGATTTTACAGGCCTCTATCACATTCCCCCCCTCAGTCTTCTTTTGTCTAAACTGAACAGTCCTAACCTCTTTAGTTTTTCCCTTCAGGGGAACCATTCCATTCCTTTATCATTTTGGTCACCCTTCTCTGAACCTTTTCCAGTGCAACTATATATTTCTTGAGATGTGGCGACCACAATTGCACACAGTATTCAAGGTGCATTGTCACCATGGAGCGATACAGAGCTAATATGATGTGCTCTCTTTTATTCACCTTTCCTTTCATATAATTCCTAATATTCTATTTGCTAATCTCACTGCTATAGTACACTAAGATGAGGATTACAATGTATTGTCCACTCTGAAGCCCAAATCTATTTTATGGATGGTTGCTCCTAATATGGAACCTAACATCGTGTAAATATAGCATGGGTTAATTTTTCCCAAGTGCATTGCTTTGCGCCTGTCCACATTAAATTTCATCTGCCATTTGTGTACGTGTTTCCAGTCTCCCAAAGTCCTCCTGCAATTTATCACAATCCGCTTGTGATTTAACTTGCACAATAATTTTGTATCATTTGCAAATTTGATCACCTCGTTCATCGTTGCCCTTTTCAGATTAATTATAAATATATTAAAAAGCACCGGATGAAGTACAGATCCCTGAGGCACTCCACTGTTTACCTTTGTCCACTGACAAAACTGGCCATTTAATCCTACTCTCTGATTCTGATCTTTGCACTTCCTCTTATCCCATGATATTTTAATTTTCTTAGGAGTCTCTCCTGGAGGACTTTGTCAAACACCTTTTAAAATCCAAAATACACTAAGGTTTAAGGTTTATTTATTTTTATACCGTCATTTCAGTAATACCATCATAACGGTGTACAATAAATTAAAGTAAGAAAATACAATACATGAACAAATATACAACTTAATAATCAGCAACACGTAAATACTAAAATAGATTTTAAATTAAGTAATTAAAAAACAGAAGATAAAATACTATAAAACAATAGAAATAAACTAAAGTAATGGCTCTCCTTATCCACAAGTTAATTTACCCCTGAAAAAAATTCTAGCAGATATGTGAGGCAAGACTTCCCTTGGATATAGCCACGCTGGCTCTGTCCCGTTAAACCATGTCTACCTAAATGCTCTGTGATTTTGTTCTTTAGAATAGTTTCCATGATGTATCCCGGCACTGACTGAAGTCAGGTTCACAGGTCTTTAGTTTCCCAGATCACCCCTGGAGCCCTTTCTAAATAGCAGGGTTACATTTTAATGATTACTTACAAATGATTAGTAATAGATCTGAAATCACACTTTTTACTTCTTTCAGAACCCCTGGGGTGTATATCCTCTGGTCTGGTAGATTGTACTCTTCAGTTTGTCAAACTGGCTTACTTCGTCTTCCAGGATTACAAAGATTTGGTTCAATGCATCTGAATCATCACCATTGAAAACTGTTTCCAGAATGGGTGTCTCCCCAACATCCTCAGTAGTAAACACTGAAACAAAGAATTTGTTTAGTCTTTCCTTGATGCCCTATGTTCCCTAACATCTAACAGCTCAACAGACACCCTATTAGGCTTTCTACTTCTGAAATATTTTGAAAGGTTTTACAATGAGATTTTGCCTCTACTTCAAGCTTCTTTTCAAATTCTCTCTTGGCCTGTCTTATCAATGTTTTACATTTAACCTGCCCATACTTGTGCTTTTTACTATTTAGATTGATCCCTCTTCCAAATTTTTAAAGAAGTACATTTTGCTAAAATAGCCTCTTTAAGAACATAAGAACATACCATGCTGGGTCAGACAAAGGGTCCATCAAGCCCAGCATCCTCTTTCCGACAGTGGCCAATCCAGGCCATAAGAACCTGGCAAGTACCCAAAAACTAAGTCTATCCCATGCTACTGATGCTAGTAATAGCAGTGGCTATTTTCTAGGTCAACTTAATTAATAGCAAGTAATTGACTTCTCCTCCAAGAACTTATCCAAACCCTTTTTAAACCCAGCTACACTAACTGCACTAACCACATCCTTTATCTTTAATCCAGTCATTAGAGTGTCTTTCACCTCGCCTTTTAACCATGCTAGCAGATATTTGACCTTCCATCCACTTTTTCTTAATGTGAGGAATGCATCTGAACCATGCTTCTAGAATGGTATTTGTAAACAATGTCCACACCTGTAGAACACGTTTAATCTTTGCAGCTGCACTTTTCCATTTTTTCTATTTTCCTTATTTTATCAAAGTCTCCATTTTGAAAGGTCAGTGCTAGAGCTGTTGATGTACTTATCATCCCCCTTCCAGATATTAAGTCATATGTGATCATGTTATGATCCCTATTACCAAGTGGCCATGCCACCGTTACCTCTGTCTTCAAATACTGTGTTCCACCGGGAATTAGATCTAAAATGGCTCCCTCTCTTGTTGGTTACTAAACTGAAATGGGGAAGTACCTGGAGGAAGAACTGGTAGGCTGGGAGAACGAGGGAGATGTGGAACAACAGTGGACCAAACTAAAAGGAGCAATTACCAAGGCAACTAATCTATATGTTAGAAAAGTAAAGAAAAGCAAAAGAAAAATGAAACCTAGCTGGTTCTCCAAGGAGGTGGCTGACAAAATAAAGGCTAAAAGAATAGCATTCAAGAAATATAAAGGATCCCAAAAGGAGGAGCACAAAGAAGAATATCTGGTAGCACTGAGGGAGACAAAGAAAGTAATCAAGATGGCAAAAAGTCAAGCAGAAGAAAGGATTGCCAAAGAGATTAAGAGAGGTGACAAAAAATTTTCAGTGAAAAGAGAAAAGGTCAAAGTGGTATAGTGAAACTGAAAGGTGAAAATGATCAATGTGTGGAGAGAGATGAAGAAATGGTAGAAATATTAAACAAATACTTCAGTTCTGTGTTCACTAAAGAAGACCCTGGAGAAGGACCATTGCTAGTTAACAAACTAGAGGGGAATGGAGTAGATGTAACTCCATTTACAGTATAGAATGTATGGGAAGAGCTGAGGAAACTGAAAGTGGACAAAGCCATGGGGCCTGATGAGGTTTATCCCAGGATACTGAGGGAGCTCAGAGATGTGCTGGCGGGTCCGCTGTGTGATCTGTTCAAAAGATCCCTAGAAACAGGAGTGGTGCCGAGTGACTGGAGAAGAGCGGTGGTGATCCCGCTTCACAAGAGCGGAAACAGAGAAGAGGCTGGTAATTACAGACGGGTTAGCCTCACCTCAGTGGTGGGAAAAGTAATGGAGTCGCTGTTAAAAGAAGGAATAGTGAGCTATCTACAGTCGGAAGAATTGCTGGACCAGAGGCAGCATGGATTCACCAGGGGAAGATCCTGTCAGACAAATCCGATAGAATTTTTTGACTGGGTAACCAAGGAATTGGATCAAGGAAGAGCGCTCGATGTCATCTACTTGGACTTCAGCAAAGCTTTTGATACAGTTCCGCACAGGAGACTGGTGAATAAAATAAGAAGCTTAGGAGTGAGTGCCAAGGTGGTGACCTGGATTGCAAACTGGTTGACGGACAGAAGACAATGTGTGATGGTAAATGGAACTTACTCTGAAGAGAGAGCGGTGTTGAGCGGAGTGCCGCAAGGGTCAGTTTTGGGACCGGTCCTGTTCAATATCTTTGTGAGTGACACTGCGGACGGGATAGAAGGTAAGGTTTGTCTTTTTGCGGATGACACTAAGATCTGCAACAGAGTGGACACGCCGGAAGGAGTGGAGAGAATGAGACGGGATTTAAGGAAACTGGAAGAGTGGTTGAAGATATGGCAGCTGAGATTCAATTGCAAGAAGTGCAGAGTCATGCATATGGGGTGTGGAAATCCGGAAGCACTGTATTCAATGGGGGGAGAAGGGCTGATGTGCACGGGGCAGGAGAGAGACCTTGGGGTGATCTGAAGTCGGCGAAACAATGTGACAAGGCGATAGCTAAAGCCAGAAGAATGCTGGGCTGCATAGAGAGAGGAATATCGAGTAAGAAAAGGGAAGTGATTATCCCCTTGTACAGGTCCTTGGTGAGGCCTCACCTGGAGTACTGTGTTTAGTTCTGGAGACCGTATCTCCGAAGGGACAGAGAGAGGATGGAGGCGGTCCAGAGAAGGCGACCAAAAAGTAGGGATGTGAATCGTTTTTTGACGATTTAAAATATCGTCCGATATATTTTAAATCGTCAAAAACCGTTAGGGCCAAGATACAATACCAATTCCCCTGATTTATCGTCAAAAAATCGTAAATCGGGGGAAGGGGGAGGGCAGGAAAACCGGCACATTAAAACCCCCTAAAACCCACCCCCGACCCTTTAAATTAAATCCCCCACCCTCCCGAACCCCCCCCCCCCCCAAATGCCTTAAATTACCCTGGGGTCCAGCGGCGGTCCGTAGCTAAATCGGGGGAAGGGGGAGGGCAGGAAAACCGGCACACTAAAACCCCCTAAAACCCACCCCCGACCCTTTAAATTAAATCCCCCACCCTCCCGAGTAGAGCGGCGGTCCGAAACGGCCTCCTGCTATTGAATCGCGTCGTCTTCAGCCGGCGCCATTTTGCAAAATGGCCGCCGCAAAATGGCGGCGGCCATAGACCAACACGATTCGACTGCTGGAGGTCGTTCCGGACCCCCGCTGGACTTTTGGCAAGTCTTGTGGGGGTCAGGAGGCCCCCCCAAGCTGGCCAAAAGTTCCTGGGGGTCCAGCGGGGGTCCGTGAGCGATTTCCTGCCGTGAATCGTTTTCCGTACGGATAATGGCGCCGGCAGGAGATCGACTGCAGGAGGTCGTTCAGCGAGGGTTCCTGACCCCCGCTGAACAACCCCGTTATCCGTACGGAAAACGATTCGCGGCAGGAAATCGCTCACGGACCCCCGCTGGACCCCCAGGAACTTTTGGCCAGCTTGGGGGGGCCTCCTGACCCCCACAAGACTTGCCAAAAGTCCAGTGGGGGTCCGGAACGACCTCCAGCAGTCGAATCGTGTTGGTCTATGGCCGCCGCCATTTTGTGGCGGCCATTTTGCAAAATGGCGCCGGCTGAAGACGACGCGATTCAATAGCAGGAGGCCGTTTCGGACCGCCGCTCTACCCCAGGGTAATTTAAGGCATTTGGGGGGGGGGATTTAATTTAAAGGGTCGGGGGTGGGTTTTAGGGGGTTTTAGTGTGCCGGTTTTCCTGCCCTCCCCCTTCCCCCGATTTAGCTAACGGACCGCCGCTGGACCCCAGGGTAATTTAAAGCATTTGGGGGGGTTCGGGAGGGTGGGGGATTTATTTTAAAGGGTCGGGGTGGGTTTTAGGGTTGTTTTAATGTGCCGGTTTTTCCGCCCTCCCCCTTCCCCCGATTTACGATTTTTGACGATAAATCGGGGGAATTCCTATTGTATCGCGCTTCTAACGATTTTTGACGATTTAAAATATATCGGACGATATTTTAAATCGTCAAAAAACGATTCACATCCCTAATCTTTTCCTCCACTTTCCTGAGAATCCTGACTAGATTGTCAGCTTGTTCCAGGTATAGAGAGTATGAAGGTAGAAACAGAAGAGTTAGGAGATGACGACAGAGAAGAAAGTCATTGATATGAAAGACACCAGTGGCTTAAATCTGAGACATGCAGTGAATAAT
This sequence comes from Rhinatrema bivittatum, assembly GCF_901001135.1. Classification (NCBI taxonomy): domain Eukaryota; kingdom Metazoa; phylum Chordata; class Amphibia; order Gymnophiona; family Rhinatrematidae; genus Rhinatrema; species Rhinatrema bivittatum. The sequence goes on along the minus strand of NC_042617.1, from coordinate 248,370,219 downwards.
GGATTAGCTAACCATTGCCTTAACCATCAGGCCTCAAAGCTTTGGGAGAGAAGGTAGTCATGGCCCAGTGGTTAAGGCAATGGATTTGAAATCCAGTGGGGGTTTCCCTGCACAGGTTCAAATCCAGCTGACTACAGCTATAAAAGCCTCGTAATGGACTTCTCCTCCAAGAACTTATCCAATCCTTTTTTAAACACAGCTATACTAACTGCACTAACCACATTCTCCGGCAACAAATTCCAGAGTTTAATTGTGCGTTGAGTAAAAAAGAACTTTCTCCGATTAGTTTTAAATGTGCCCCATGCTAACTTCATGGAGTGCCCCCTAGACTTTCTACTATCCGAAAGAGTAAATAACCGATTCACATCTACCCGTTCTAGACCTCTCATGATTTTAAACACCTCTATCATATCCCCCCTCAGTCGTCTCTTCTCCAAGCTGAAAAGTCCTAACTAATAGCCTGCTGCTATTTTATATCTGTTACGTGTTTCTTGTAAAGCCTGTTGCTGCATTATGTTTTCTTGTAAACCGAGGTGATGTTCCAAACGTGCCGAGGTATATAAAAACACTTAAATAAAATAAAAATAAAATAATATTCTGTAAGCATGAATTGAGAACTCTTTATAAACTAGTAGCAGCCCCCACCCCAAACTGGCTCTCCCCATGCATAGCTGGAGAAAGATGGATATTTCACGATTGAAAAATGAAAGCTAAGAAGGAGAGGACTAGAAGGATAGGAGGATTGTAGCAGTAGCTCCCATCTGAGGGCAGTGGTTCAGAGGGGCAACCTTTGCTGTGTACCACTTGTTACCTTATGCAAACCATATTCTCCAACTTGTCTGTCTCACTCTTCATTGGTCTGGAGGTTATCCTAAGTAACTTCAAATTGCTTCTCTCCAGTTGCCTGTTGTATGTCTTCTTATTTCAATAAAGCGATAGGTTTCAGAAATATTGTTTGCACAGAGCCCCAAAGCCACTTGAGCCTGCCTGCAAGCCAACTCAGCATTTTCTGCTCGCTTCTTCTGTGATTGCGGGATAAGGTGAAGCAAGGTAGAAAGGGTAGAATCAGGGGCTGATGATCCAAGAGGAAAGACATTAAAGAAAACAAGGAGCTATGGACAAGAAAAGGATTTAAACCCATATAGGCAAAGCACAATGGATTAGCAGTGTAGAAGTTCACCATGCGCCCACTTTGCCCTGTATTGCTGCCAGGTTACACTACACCTAGAATTGATTAAAACCTTCTATTTTCTAGTCTCTACCTGGTCTGTTCTTCAGAGGCATATTTTTGTATTCTCCACAGAATCTGTACTTGATTGAAAACCATCGATTTCCTACAGTAGTTGCATGTTAAATGCACAGCTTTCTCTTCTAGGAGCAAGTGTTACATGAGCAGTACTATTCCACCTCAGTTCTCAGTTCGATTATACTTTTCCTTCCCGCATTATTTCTAATGTAATCGCAAAGTGATCTTAAATGGGAGACTGCCTGGACAGGTATCAGTCTTGTGGTTAGGATTGCAGGGTTTCTCCTTTCAACCTGTAAGGGCAGTTTCCAATAGGCCCTTGCAATAAAAATAAATGGTGATAGTTTATTTCATAGAAAACATTTTTGTTTCTCTTTATTTGTACATGCTAAGAGCAATAATAAGTGGGTTTCCTCATAGTGAGCTAAAAAAAAGAAAAGGAATTTGAAGTCCGGGGAGAAGAGCAAGACCACCTCACCCCAATGTGACACCCTTTGAATCAGGAGGCAGAGGTGCTACAAAGCAGGATTTTGTTTTCATGGGCCCTTGAGCATGGCATGCTTTAATGTCTGCTCCCGGCAAGCATTAAATTTGCTGCGTTAAATGGGCCCCTTGGCCTCCAGGCAATTTTTGGCATTGTGAGGTAATAGTTAATAGCCTCATCTACATGGCATTTGCATGTGATGAGCACTATTAGCTATGCACTTGATTGGATGCACTAATCTCTGAATTCATTGGGCATAAGTCTAGTGCATCCAAAATGCACATCCAACCGTGTGTTGAGCGGCATGCTGACCTGTGCACCTAATATTGCATTGGCCTGATATGAAAAGCCAGGCTATACGGTTCTGGCCATATTCAGTCATGGCTATTTTGTAGTACTTAGCAACAGATGTCCATCTGTAGTATTTTTACCACAGTCTGCATTCTCTTCTGTTGAAATCAGATTATTGCCTGCTGTTCAGATTCTCATCAGTTTTCTGCATATTATTTCTTTCTTTCTTTCTTTCTTTCTTTCTTTTATATACCGACCTTCATGACGGGTGTCATATCAAATCGGTTTACATGGAACAAGGGGTAAACATTCTATCAACCATTTAACAGTAAAATAATCAGAGGAGGTAAAAAAGTTACATATAACAAGGAGATCAAACTTGGGAATAGAAGACAGAGAAGGACAGAGGGATAACCATTGTGATTAAAGGAATTCGCTATGTAAGATGTCAGGTAGGCTTGAGATGTAGAGTTCCGAAAGTGAATAGATTAAGGGAAAGCTTGGCTAAATAGCCAAGTTTTAATTTTTTTTCGAAATGTTTGTAGGCAGGGTTCCTGTCTGAGGTCAGGAGGTAAATTGTTCCAAATAGTGGGTCCTGCTATCGAGAATGCTCGTTCTTTAGTTGCGGTGTGGCGTGAAGTTTTGTTAGGAAGCACAGGGAGAGATCCTTTGTATGATTCTCTGATGGGTCTGGATGAGGAATGGAGTTTGAGGGGGAACTGGAGGTCCAGCGGGTGTTGTTTGTGGATCGTTTTGTGGATTATAGTAAGGGATTTGTGTAAGATTCTATAGTTTATTGGTAGCCAATGTAGGTTCTTTAAGATGGGGGAGATGTGCTCTCTGCGGTTTGTATTAGACAAGACTCTAGCTGCTGCATTCTGGAGCATCTGCAATGGTTTTGTGGAGGATAGTGGAAGCCCCAGAAGGAGTGTGTTGCAGTAGTCAATCTTGGCAAAGAGCGTGGCTTGGAGAACAGTCCTGAAGTCATGGAAAAACAGGAGGGGTTTGAGCCTTTTTACGACTTGCAGTTTGTAGAAGCTGTCCTTTGTCGTGTTGTTAATGGATTTCTTTAAATTTAAGCGATTGTCAAGGATTACTCCGAGGTCTCTAGCATGAGAGATTTGGGCTGTAAGAGGGGGCTAAAGCGAGGAGTCGGAATGGTCGGTTGAAATGATGAGTAGTTCGGTCTTGGACGTATTTAGGACTAGATTCAGATTGTTGAGGAGTTGGTTAATGGAATGAAGGCAATTTTCCCAGTATAGGAGAGTCTTTGAGAGTGACTCTTTTATGGGGATTAAGATCTGCACATCATCTGCGTAGAGATAATGTGTTAATCTTAGGTTGGTAAGCAGTTGACAGAGGGGGAGGAGGTAGATGTTAAATAGGGTGGGGGATAAGGAGGATCCTTGAGGAACTCCTACTGAAGATTTAATACTGGATGATTCTTTGTTGTTAATTTTGACTTTGTAGGTTCTGTTGCTTAGGAATGAATTAAACCATCTGTGTACAGAGCCTGAAATACCAGTGTCTGAGAGACGGCTTAGCAAAGTGGAGTGATTCACCGTATCAAATGCTGCCGAGATGTCAAGAAGAGCTAACAGAAATGCTTGACCTTTGTCTAGGCCTAAGATGATGTGATCCGTAAGGGAGAGGAGGAGGGTTTCTGTGCTATAGGATTTGCGAAACCCGTATTGATTAGGATAGAGAATATTGTGATCGTCTAGGAAATCCGAGAGTTGGGAATTGACCAATTTTTCAGTGATTTTTGCAACAAAAGGAAGGTTGGAGATTGGGCGGAAATTAGAGAGATCGTGTGTGTCTAGGTTGGGTTTCTTCAGAAGAGGTTTGAGTGATGCAGCTTTTAGAGAGTCAGGATATATTCCTTGAGATAAGGTGCAGTTTATGATGTCTGCCAAGGGACTGGCTATGGTGTCAGGGATACGAAGGAGGAGTTTTGTAGGTATATTGTCTGAAGCGTGGCTTGATGGTTTCAGTTTCTTTAGGAGGGATTTGATCTCCTTGGATGAGATGTGTTCAAAGGTATCAAATTTGGCTCCGATGATGGTCGGTTTTGCCGCAGAAGACTGTTGTGCGGAGGTGTTAGGGGGCAGCAGTGCTAAGGTGTTTGTTATTTTTTTTTGAAAGAAAAGAGCAAGTTCTTCTGCTTTGTTTTGTGCCTCGTCCTCTGGTATAGCCGGAGCATTGGTTTTCGTGAGTTGTGAGACGTATGTGAAGAGAGCCTTTGCGTCGAATTGGAAATCATGGATTCTACTGGCGAAGAAGATTTTTTTTGATCGTAGTATGAGGTTTCTATATCGGTAGAGCTGGTCTTTGTAGAAGGATAAGGTAGTGGAGCTAGGTGTTTTGCGCCATTGGCGTTCCTTAAGTCTAAGTTCTTGTTTAGACTTTTTAAGTTCTGGTGAAAACCAAGGTTGTTTTGCTTTCTGATCCGGGTTAATTGTTCTTACAACTGCTGGGCATAGTTTATTGGCTATACCCTCCGTGATGTTCTGCCAAGAGAGTATAGCTGCATTAGGGTTGGTTGTGTCCAAGTTTGAGAATTCTTTAGATAAGTGTTCGATAAGGGTGTCAGAAGAGCATGATTTCCGGAAGTGGATAGTAGAATGGGGTTGCGGTTGTTTAGAGCATGTATTAATTGTCAGAGAGGTGGATACAAGAGCATGGTCTGACCATGGGACTGGGGTGCAGTCAGGGGGGGAAGAATATGAGATGCCGGAGTTAATGAAGAGGAGTCCATTGTCTTGTATTTAAGTAAATGCAGAAACTGCAATCAAAGTCTTCAGCCCTTTTTGTTATTAAACAGTCATTTTTAGTATTTGGAGTGTCAATGCAGCAAATCAATTACTTCTTTATCACTTTACAAAATTGAGGTACGGTATATCTCTTCATCAGAGTTTGAGTGGGTGATACCTGCCTGAAGCCAATGAGAGACAGGGAACTGAATACTAAGTATAAAAATTAATAATGCTTTTATTTAAAGGCAGAGAGAGAAAGGGGGAGAGATAGATAGCTATAAGGTGAGATGTTTATTCTGCAACTCTGCTGCAGACCAGAGAAAAAAAATGGAAAAGGAATTTGCTGGATGGAGTTTGCATTTCTTTGCTACCATATTCAGCCATCCGAAACAACTGTAGCCTCTTTATTGTTTATTTATTTTCAAAAGAGGTAATTAATTGATTTTTCTTTTTAAATAAAATTTGTTTCATTTATTTTCCAGTTAGTTTTGCAGTCGTTGAATAGCTGCTTATACACTATTAGTATCAGGCTAATTTTTTTGCAGGGAATGTCTGAAGATTTGTCATGATTTTATTTAGAACAGAGAAGGAATATTTCTTTCTGTGACTTCCTCTGTGGGTAAGTTGTTTCCAGCGCTCCAGTAGTCCAGTGATGAAGTCTCCCAATGCATCAGTCACTGCTACATCATCCATCTGGACTGCATAGAAGCTCAGCTAAAGGATTCAAAAATCATATGAGATTAAACTGAGAATTTATGCTAATATTCTGATCAGAATTTAGATGGGAATTTTGAAAATTTTCTTCAACTGAATTGAGATATAGGATGGGTAGTGGTTTTCTATCATAACTTAAAAAAAAGCCAAAAGATAGATTTTAAAAGGGCCACATGCAAAAAAATGCACTAGTAGGCTCAGGAGAGAGGGAGAGGGAGAGAGAGAGAGAGACGCTTTATAGGGCTCAGTCTAATACTCTCTATATATACAATTCTAAGGGGGGGACACTTTCATTTAGGGTGAGTTTTCAGGAGGTGGGTTGGGGTTAGGAGGTGGTGTTACAGACACATTCAGAGGTATCCATTGTAAAATTCATATCATTAAAGAATTTTTGAGCATATAAGTGATGAAAATTCTAAAAAGAGAATTGATTTGTATACTGCAGTGTCTGCTAGCTGCATTGCACAAATCAATTCCTTTTCATCATTTATAAGGTCTAAAAGCAGGCGTTAATTTTGGAGAGTAAATATATGCGAGTCGGGCACACTTTTCTTTTTTTGCATCGGGGAAATAGTTAATAGCATCAACATGACTTTACATGTGATGAGCGCTATTAGCTACGCGCATGATTGGATACGCGTTTTGGACACACTACCCCGTTTTCCATCGGGGGTTATGGACACACGTCCAAAACGTGTGTCCAATTGCTCGTTGAGCCATTCGCTACGGCCAGCGCACAGTACTGCACCGGCCTGATAGGAAGCTAATACTAATTAAACTATAATCTAACAGTCTTCAGCATGCATGGTTTTCTATAATATATATATATAAAAAAAACAATGAACAATTGAAAATACAAGGGTCAATTTTCCCTTGATAGTTGGCCTACAAAGTTTATTTGGCTAATTTACCTGGGATATATAGCAGCATTGGCACATTGCTGAATATACCCAACTATGTAAATAAAAAAAAAGTCAGATAAGTTTATTCAGTTACCTTTAGGGCTACCAAAGAGCAGGACTAAAATCAGCTGGCTATGTTTCCTGGATAACACCAACTGATGAAATTCAGTGTTATCCAACTAACTTTACCAGGTAAGTGCATTCCACCTTGGAATGCTCCCGGACTATCCCTGACTTATCTGGCTAACTTTTTAGCCAAATAAAAAGTTAGCTGGCTATACCTTGATTTCCTTAACTCCGTTGTTACCATTGCTCCTGTTTTATGTAACTCTTTTTTCCTGTTAACATTGTTCTCTGTAAACCAGCACGATGTACCTAAGAATGTCGGTAGATAAAAAAACCAAACTTTAAATAAATAAATAAATAAATAAATCTGGGACAGTGGGATTTTAAATCCTGTGGTTTGTCCAACTAAATCTGGGATAAACCTCTTTCAATATTGACCCTACAGAGGCTATTAGTCTATTATAAACATCAGTGGCAACATTTCTACCATTTTGCCCAGCACTGACTGCCAATTTACTGATCTTTAATTTCCTGGATCACCAATGTAAGCTAAATAACAGCAAATAACCGGGAGCTGATGATAGACACCCGAGACTCCTACATGACCTAAAATAAGAAATTATAGACCTGGTACTGGAAATCAGTCACTATATCTAGGTACTGGAGGGCATCCAATATGATGCCAATTTTTAAAAAGGGAAATGGAGGGGATCCAGGATACTAAAGCAAGGTGTGCACTTACATTTTTTTGTTTCTTATTTCATTTATAATTAGGGACTTTCATTGTCAGTTTTATTTTTTCCCAGGAATTTATCAGTCTTTATATTACTTAAATTTATTATTTTTATATACCAACATTCAATCTGAGATATCACATCGGTTTACGTTCAGGTACTGTAGGTATTTCTCTATCCCCAGAGGGATAGACAATCTAAGTTTTGTACCTGAGGCAATGGAGGGTAAAGTGACTTGCCCAAGGTCACAAGGAGCGACAGCAGGACTTGAACATAAGAACATAAGAACATGCCATATTGGGTCAGACCAAGGGTCCATCAAGCCCAGCATCCTGTTTCCAACAGTGGCCAATCCAGGCCATAAGAACCTGGCAAGTACCCAAAAACTAAGTCTATTCCATGCTACTGATGCTAGTAATAGTAGAGCAGTGGTTATTTTCTAAGTCAACTTAATTAATAGCAGGTAATGGACTTCTCCTCCAAGAACTTATCCAATCCTTTTTTAAACATAGCTACACTAACTGCACTAACCACATCCTCTGGCAACAAATTCCAGAGTTTAATTGTGCGTTGAGTAAAAAAGAACTTTCTCTGATTAGTTTTAAATGTGCCACATACTAACTTCATGGAGTGCCCCCTAGTCTTTCTATTATCTGAAAGAGTAAATAACTGATTCACATCTACCTGTTCTAGACCTCTCATGATTTTAAACACCTCTATCATATCCCCCCTCAGCCTGGTCTCCTGGTTTGTAGCCCACTGCTCTAACCACTAGGCTATTCCTCCTCCCTGCAAGTCCTCACTAAATGAAGTTAGATCAAGTTCACACATGATGAGGTAGGACAGGGGCAGTCCACTCTTGTGCTTTAATCACCAGGTCAAGCCTTTGCGCACCACCAGGGGAAATGAATAAAGCTGGGAGGGGGAGGTCTGGCCATCTTCTATTTTAACAGCTCAGATGGAGCTGCCTCACCCTTTGGGGTAACCTGCATGGAGTGGCAGTCACAACACTAAACACATTGCTGGGCAGGCTGGTTGGACCATTTTGGTCTTTATCTGCCAGCTTTTAGTATGTAACTTTACCTGCAGAAGTCCCTTTGAAAACTGCTCTCCCAATATACAATATCTAAAACAAACAGTTGAACAACCTCAGCCTAGAGAAAAGTAAAAAAAACATTTCCTGCTGGTGACAGCTCCTGCTGCTCTGCTCTCACTTTCTACTTCGGTGGCTGTAGAAGGTCCTCCTGCTGACCAAGCTAGCTCTCACTGCTCTGAGTCCTCCTGAGTCCTGCACAGCCTCTTTTCTTCCCTGAAGCTGGTGCTCCTCCCTCAGTCCTCTCTTCTCTTCCGTGGCCAGTCATCCTTCGCAGCCTCTCCTCTGCAGCCAATCATCCTGCAAGGCCTCACTTCTCCTTTATAGCTGGTCCTCTTCCTGCACAGCTTCTCTTCTCTGGTGCCACAGCTGGTCCTCTGATGCAGCTCTTCTTGCCTCCTTCTGACGTGTTTTCATTAATTTTATGTCAAAACAGAAATATACAGAAACATTACAAATTTTTCTTCAGGATTTATTAAAAAAAACCCAAAAACAACAACTGATATATGCACAACCATAAAGACAGAATAAGATTTGTAATACCGTTTTATTTCAAAACTAATGCACAACCATAAAACAGGTTTACAAATCCCCCAGCCAATAGTATCCTGACTTTTATCTTTCCCCACTCCATGTTCATCAACTTCCCCTCTCACTTCCACCTCCTGGCCTAAGAGAGTGCTACTGACTAGCTCCCCGTCCCTGGCAATTTAATCCTCAGGCTGAATCAGGCCAAAAAATAGTCTCCCTAGTCTGCTCAAGACTGAGGATTGACAAGCTGAGGAAGGGAGAAGAGAGAGAGAGTCTTCTGCTCAAAAAGGTATGTCCCTCCCCCCGACTGTCCCCCCTTGGCTCCTCCACTGGTATTTTTCCCGTGCCATGACAGAAGCAGAGGAGACACCGGTGGGCAAGAGTGCTGCTCTTTTAAACCTCCTGCTGGCAAATGGGAAGGGGGAAGATTGCACTGTGACTGAGCTCTGCAGCAGATTGCTCCCCAAAATGTGGAGCTCTGGGTGGTCACCCTGATTTTCCTTCCCTCCCCCACAAGGATAACCCTGCATTTGAGTACCAGCACCTCTCTTTCTAGATAAAAAGTATCATTTCGTAAAAATCAGTATCATTTCATATTAACTAAACAATAATGTTTAGTTAGTACTAAAAACAATCTTTATGGAGTAGCATATGATTTAATGTCACATGCTGGCTTGTGATTCTGTCTGAAGCCCATTGCAAGCATAAGACAGCAGATAGTGGAGAACCTTTTTTTTTTAAATTTAAAATTTTATTGCTATCAATCATGAACAGTAACAATATTATCAAGAAACAAAAGTGTAACAGCATTGTATATCTTATCACATAGCCTAGCATTCATGATAGCAGACATTATATATGTTGGATATTCCCCCGCCCCCCTCCCTCATGCTACACATAAAGTGGAGAACCTTTTGGCCCCCTGGCTCACGCTTTTCATGTGCTCTTTCACTCAAGACACTTAGAACGCCCGTTTCCTTTTCTTTCCTATAGCAAAACAGGCCAGTTCAGTACAACTGTAATCTCGGGGGTGTGAGAGCAAACTGTGAGCTCATCCAGCCTTTTTAAAGGCCCCTGATCATATAGTTTGAAATATAGCAACATTCATGCAGTGGAAAGCCAGGCGTTCAAATCCCACTTCTCCCGCTGACGCTTTTTATGACCTTGCCTTCCATTGCCTCTGGTACCAGGGCCGGCGCGTCCCAAGAGGTGAACTAGGCGGTCGCCTAGGGCGCCAGCCATTGGTGGGGGGGGGGGGGGGAGGGAAGGAGGCAAAGAGCAGCCATGTGGGGCCGCATGCAGAGCTCATCCCACTCACAGCTGAGAGTAGAGACTCGGCGGGCTGTGAGCGGCAGAGACTAGGCAGGTCACGAGCAGTGCCTCTGTTTGTGTGTGTGTGTGTGTGTGTTTGTGTGTGTGTGTGTGTGTGTGTGAGTGAGAACGATTGTGTGTGTATAAGAGAGCAATGGTGTTAGTGAGAGAGAGGGAGGGAGCCTGTGTAAGGGTGCGTGTGTGAATGAGACAAGGAACCTAAGTGTGTGTAAGAGAAGGGGGCCTGTTTGAGTGAATGAGGTTGGAGCCAGGGCCTGGACCGGGGTGGGGGAGAGGAGGCTAGCGCAAGACAGAAGGCTCGCTTAGGGCGCCTAATACCCTTGCACTGGCCCTGTCGGGTACCAGCTTGGACTGTAATGCCTCTGGGACAGGGACCTATATCTGTTGTACCTGAATTGTAACTTGCTTTTGAGTAGGGATTGGAAAGGCAAGTAACTGCTGTGAATCCAAATCAAATTCTCACTAAAGAAGAAAAAAAAGATGTTTAATTCTTAGGGAGGTCAGAGGACACAGTGACATCATCAAGCATTTTGAAAGCTGCCCTGCCACTGGTTAGTAATGATAAACGTATGCAGATTTCTGTACCAGAGAAGGAAAATAGTAGACATCATGAAATCATAACAGCAACAGCAAAGAGAGTGGTACTTGTTCGCAGAAAGTTTTGCTGTGAGGAAATCCTTATGACCAACTTTCTTTGCATGCACTGTACTTAAAATGTTTTTATTTAAATGCATTGAAAACTCAAATGCAATACATGTCAAACCACTCAAAATAAAAATCAAACAAAACCTGTATCTTATAGAGGCCATTTTTCAAAGCAATCCAGGTGTATTAAAACAGTTTAATATCCCTGGACTGCCCTCTCTGGATATTGCCTTCCTTTGGCCAAATAAGAGCATGTGCAGGCTTTAGTAGAACTGGGAGGTGGCGTTCTTGGAGGGGGAGTGTTTGGTGGCGCTATTTTACCCCCTTTTTGCCACCTGCAAAAATAGCAGGTGGAAAGCACACGGGTGATTTTACTGCATGTATTTTCCTACCCAGGTTCTTCCTCTTTGAAAATGAGCATAAAGAATGCATGTTAAAAGCACTGGCATGCTTTCTAACCCTGCTGGCGGTTTGAAGGTTGACCCTATGAAGCATATTCGGTGAAAGCAAGCTATGACCATTTCCCTTTGCTTAAAATACAGCCCCTCCATTAACAAATAGCAGTTGGCTTGCTGTCTGTTTCACATGTGAGCGTTGACATGTGATGAAGGTTAGTAACTATGAAAACAGAGAACTTTTCAGACATGATGTGAAACATTTTCTGATAGCAACTGTGGTTTGCTTGAGGAAGTAACGGTTGAGAAACATGTCCAGTCAACTGTGATATCAAAGAGCACCACTCTGGGAGAAAGATGTTAAACCGGTTAAGAGGTCATAAATTGCCATAAAGCAACAGTTCTACTTGGCTGATTTTTGAAAGCTAATTTTTGGGCTGCACTGCGCTGGAGGGCCCTTGTTTATAAAATGTGCAGAAAGACTGAAATAAATGCAAAATGTACATCTTTGGTTTCATTCTGCAATCTCTTGAGCTACTTTTCTGATTTGCAGCAAGAAGCAGTTTACAGGCCGATGCAATATCATCGCGTAAAACATGCAAATGAACTGCCGCATTAAAAGGGACACACAATGGGTAATTTGTGTGTCCCTAGCGCTCTGCATCGGGCACCAAGGAGACGTGGCTGTGCACTCACAACAACCTGGCCAGAGCTCCCTTCCCACCCTCTAGCAGGGCTATTCCCAATTGGTCCTTCTCACTGACGTGACAGTGAATGGACCAATCAGCAGTAAGTGAAGGAGTAAATAAATTAATATTAAGTATCCGACGCTTAATATTGATTTATTCACTACGTCACTTACTGTCGGTAGGGGTTCCATTTGGGCCAGACGTTGGGGGTGCTGCTTTCTGTGGCTTCCCCTTCTGAGGAACCACAGAAAGCAGGATTTTGTTTTTTTTTATTGAGCCCTTGAGCGAGCAATGATTCTGCTTTCTGTGGTTCCTCCTACTTAGTATCGCGAGAATACTAATAGGAGGAATCACAGAAAGCAGGATTTTTTGGGGGGTTTTTGTGAGCCCTTGAGCCTGGCATACTTTAACGCCACCTCCCAGGGAGTCATTAAATTTGCTGCCTTAAAATGGGCACCTTGATTGCATGGCAATGTTTGGCATAGCTAATAGTTTCATTAACATGCATTTACATGTGATGAGCGTTATTAGCTGCACGCTGGTTTGGACACGCATTTTGAACGTGCTAATCCCAGTATTGCATCAGGCGTAATTCTAGCACATCCAAAACACGTGTCCAATCGCACGTTCAGCAGTGCGCTGACCTTAGCGCTCGATATTACATCGGCCAGTCTGTGAGGCCTTCTCTGCAAATGGGCTGTTCAAGCTTTCCCCATGAATGCAGACCGTTCTAAGTCAGACATCTTGAATTGTTTTTGGTGGTGTCAAAACAAAAACCACTCACTGAAGTTTCGATCCAGCAAAAGAATTGTGCTGTGCACACATGGCACACTGCATGGGTAACTTAACTGTGCTTGAGGAAATCTAGATTTCGGGTAATGAAGTTTTCCTTAAATTGGTGAGGGAAATAAGCTTGCTGATATCAGCTTTGTCTTCAAAGGAAAATCTGAAGCTATTTGGCACTTCTGGACAGTAGAAAAAGACCAACCCCCTCCCCCCCCAACCCATTCTGCCCAGATATTCCTGTCCAACAACCAAGGATTGCCAAGGATGTTAGGGCTGTTCAGCTTGGAGAAGAGATGGCTGAGGGGGGATATGATAGAGGTCTTTAAAATCATGAGAGGTCTAGAATGGATAAATGTGAATCGGTTATTTACTCTTTTGGATAATAGAAAGACTGGAGGGTGGCCAATGTAACCCCAATATTTAAAAAAGGCTCCAGGGGAGATCCGGGTAACTAAAGACCAGTGAGCCTGACTTCAGTGCCGGGAAAAATAGTGGAAACTATTCTCAAGATCTAAATCGTAGAGCATATGGAAAGACATGATTTAATAGGACACAGTCAACATGGATTTACCCAAGGGAAGTCTTGCCTAACAAATCTGCTTCATTTTTTTGAAGGGGTTAATAAACATGTGGATAAAGGTGAACCGGTAGATGTAGTGTATTTGGATTTTCAGAAGGCGTTTGACAAAGTCCCTCATGAGAGGCTTCTACGAAAACTAAAAAGTCATGGATAGGAGGTGATGTCCTTTCGTGGATTACAAACTGGTTAAAAGACAGGAAACAGAGAGTAGGATTAAATGGTCAATTTTCTCAGAGGAAAAGGGTAAACAGTGGAGTGCCTCAGGGATCTGTACTTGGACCAGTGCTTTTCAATATATATATATATATGATCTGGAAAGGAATACGACGAGTGAGGTTATTAAATTTGCGGATGATACAAAATTATTCAGAGTAGTTAAATCACAAGCAGACTGTGATACATTACAGGAGGACCTTGCAAGACTGGAAGATTGGGCATCCAAATGGCAGATGAAATTTAATGTGGACAAGTGCAAGGTGTTGCATATAGGGAAAAATAACCCTTGCTGTAGTTACACGATGTTAGGTTCCATATTAGGAGCTACTACCCAGGAAAAAGATCTAGGCATCATAGTGGATAATACTTTAAAATCGTCGGCTCAGTGTGCTGCAGCAGTCAAAAAAGCAAATAGAATGTTAGGAATTATTAGGAAGGGAATGGTTAATAGAACGGAAAATGTCATAATGCCTCTGTATCGCTCCATGGTGAGACCGCACCTTGAATACTGTGTACAATTCTGGTCACCGCATCTCAAAAAAGATATAGTTGCGATGGAGAAGGTACAGAGAAGGGCAACCAAAATGATAAAGGAGATGGAACAGCTCCCCTATGAGGAAAGGCTGAAGAGGTTAGGGCTGTTCAGCTTGGAGAAGAGACGGCTGAGGGGGGATATGATAGAGGTCTTTAAGATCATGAGAGGTCTTGAACGAGTAGATATGACTCGGTTATTTACACTTTCGAATAATAGAAGGACTAGGGGGCATTCCATGAAGTTAGCAAGTAACACATTTAAGACTAATCGGAGAAATTTCTTTTTCACTCAACACACAATAAAGCTCTGGAATTTGTTGCAGTTAGTGTAGCTGGGTTCAAAAAAGGTTTGGATAAGTTCTTGGAGGAGAAGTCCATTAATGGCTATTAATCAATTATACTTAGGGAATAGCCACTGCTATTAATTGCATCATTAGCATGGGTTCTTCTTAGTGTTTGGGTAATTGCCAGGTTCTTGTGGCCTGGTTTTGGCCTCTGTTGAAAACAGGATGCTGGGCTTGATGGACCCTTGGTCTGACCCAGCATGGCAATTTCTTATGTTCTTATATTCTTAGCATGTAGCACATTTAAAACTGATCAGAGAAAATTCTGTTCACTCAACGCACAATTAAACTCTGGAATTTGTTGCCAGGGAATGTGGTTAGTGTAGCTGGATTTAAAAAAGGTTTGGATAAGTTCTTGGAAAAGTCCATTACCTGCTCTTAACCAGGTTGACTTAGAAAATAGCCATTGCTATTACTAGCATCAGTAGCGTGAGATATACTTAGTTTTTGTGTACTTGCCAGGTATTTGTAGCCTGGATTGGCCACTGTTGGAAACAGGATGCTGGACTTGATGGACTCTTGGTCTGACCCAGTATGGCAATTTCTTATGTCCTTAATATTTTTTTACTCAAAGCATAATTAAGCTCTGGAATTCACTGCCAGAGGATGTGGTGAAAGCTATTACTTTAAAAATGGTTTAGACAAGTTCCTGGAAGAGAAGTCCATTAACCATTATTAAGGTAGCGTTGCAGAAATCCACTTCTTATCCCTGGGATAAGCAGCTTGGAATCCATCTATCCCTTGGTATCCTGTTGGAAATAGGATACTGAACTTGATGGACCCTTGATTTGACCCAGTAAAGTAAGTCCTGTGTTATTATGTACATTAATGGTATTTTTTTTCAAAAGAGATGTTCTATAGGATTACAATGAAAGAAATGCTATGAAGGTAAGTCCTCAATATATACAGGGCAGTGCTAGCTTTTTTGCTGCCCTGTGAGAATAATTACTGTTCTGTGGCTCCGCCCCCTCCCCCAGTTCATTCATCTCCCTCTAGTATCTAAACTTTAAAATCTGTTATTCCTTCCTTCCCAGGTCTGTTCCGACTCCTCTGGAACCCATGACCATTGCAAGGTTATTAGATGTAATAGGTGAACTTTAAAGGCCCACCTACACACTCACGCACAATTAAAAATTATGCATTTATAATAAAGAACATTCTGAGTATAGTCTTCTGAGGTAAAACTATCACTTACAACAACCTGTATATTATATTTACATACACTGCTGTGGTGCCAACCAGAAAACTCTGCAAAAATACCCATATAGTATTAGGCCAATTGTAATGAATTTTGGATATGGGCTTGACCCTCAGAAAGCCTTGAGTAAAAAATTATAATATAATAAACCTCCCATACCAAAACAACACTAACTGCCAGCACTCAAACAATAACAATCTTACCTATGAAAAAGTAACACTGCAAATGTAAACCAGCTCCTAAAATACCAATACATTAGGAAAACACAGCAAGCCAGGCTGCTATACATCCCTACACAGAAGCTACATTCTAGCAGAATACGCTTCTTGGGCAAACATGCAGAACACAGACGGTCCATCACTAAGTAAAATGTCCATAAAGACCATAAATGTCCATAAAGACCATAAAGTATAAACAGAAATGTGCAGACAAAAACTGAACTGTATACAGTGCAACAATAGAAACACCATTTGTCATAAATCAATTAAATCAAGAAATATAAAATATCATAATAGTAAAACCATATTAATAATGAAAATAAATATTTCAAGACAGCTGAAGAATAAACATCCAGTAATTAAAAACTCATATAAATTGTTTTTTAAATTTCCCAAACACCAGTAAAATATTTCAAAACAGCAGATACATAAAATAACACCAAATAATGAAAGATAATAAGGATAAAAATAAAATATCCCGCTCTTCATATCTGGGAACTTTTGGTTTCCAGTCATCCTGAGATTGTTTTGGATTAGTGGGAAAGGAAGGGCATACAAACTTTCTCCTCTCTCTCATATATGCAAATACACTTTACATAAGAACATAAGTACATAAGATATGCCATACTGGGTCAGACCAAGGGTCCATCAAGCCCAGTATCCTGTTTCCTTCCAACCGTGGCCAATCCAACTCACGAGTACCTGGCAAGTATCCAAACATTAGATAAATCACAAACTACTATTGCTAATTAATTATCGTAATAGCAGTTTATGGATTTTTCCTCTAGAAACTTATCCAAACCTTTTTTAAACCCAGATACACTAACTGCTGTAACCACATCCTCCGGTAATGAATTCCAGAGCTTATCTATGCGCTGAGTGAAAAATAATTTTCCCACCTGGTCCTTCCTATTATCTGAGAGAGTAAATACCAGTTTACATTAACTTATTCAAGTCCTTTCATGATTTTGTAGGATGCTATCATATCCCCCCTCGGTTGTGTCGTCTCCAAACTGAACAGCCCTAACTTCTTTAGCCTTTCCTCATAAGGCCATTCCATGCCCCTTATCATTTTAGTCGCCCTTCTCCAGTGTAGCTATATCCTTTTTGAGATGCAGTGACCAGAATCGCACACAGTATTCAAGGTGTGGTCTCACCATGGAGCGATACAGAATCATTATAAAATCCTTTATTTGCCATTCCCTTCCTAATAATTCCTAAAATTCTGTTTGATTTCTGGATTGCCACAGAACACTGGGCCGATGATTTCAATGCACTATCCACTATGAGGCCTAGATCTCTTTCCTGGGTGATAACTCCAAAGATAGAACCTAACATTGTGTAGCTAAAGCAATGGTTATTTTTCCCTATATGCATCACTTTACACTTGTCCACATTAAATTTCATCTGCCATTTGGAAGCGCAAACTTCCAGTCTCACAAGGTCCTCCTACGATTCATCATAATCCGCTTGAGATTTAACTACTCTGCATAGTTTTGTGTCATCTGCAAATTTGATCACCTCACTTATTGTACCCTTTTCCAGATCATTTAAAAATATATTAAAAAGCAGCGGTCCAGGTACAGATCCCTGAGGCATTCCATTGTTTACCTTTCACTGTGAAAATTGACCATTTAATCCTACTCTCTGTTTCCTGTCTTTTAACAAGTTTGTAATCCACTTAAGGACATCGCCTCCTATTCCCATGACTTTTTAGTTTTCTCAGAAGCCTCTCATGAGGGACTTTGTCAAACGCCTTCTGAAAATCCAAATACACTACATCTACTGGTTCACCTTTATCCATATGTTTATTAAGCCCTTCAAAAAATGAAGCAGATTAGGCAAGACTTCCCTTGGGTAAATCCATGTAGACTGTGTTCCATTAAATCATGTCTTTCTATATGCTCTATGATTTTGATCTTTAGAATAATTTCCACTATTTTTCCCGGCACTGAAATCAGGCCCACTGGTCTATAGTTACCCGGATTGCCCCTGGAGCCTTTTTTAAATTTTGGGATTACATTGGCCACCCTCCAGTCTTCAGGTACAATGGATGATTTTAATGATAGGTTACAAATTTTAACTAATAGATCAGAAATTTCATTTTTTAGTTCCTTCAGTACCCTAGGATGCATACTATCTGGTCCAGGTGATTTGCTACTCTTTAGTTTGTCAATCTGGCCTACTACATCTTCCAGGTTCACAGTGATTTCGTTCAGTTTATCTGACTCATCACCCCTGAAAATCATCTCCGGAACTGGTATCTCACGAACATCTTCATTAGTAAACACGGAAGCAAAGAATTCATTTAGTCTTTCTGCAATGGCCTTATCTTCCCTAAGAGCCACTTTAACCCCTCAGTCATCTAATGCAGGGGGTCCCCAACCACCGGTCCGTGGACCAGGACCGGGCCGTTGGGTGTTTTTTGCTGATCCGCGGCGCCGCTCTCCCCGGCTACCGTTCATTGGCTGCCGCTGCTGCGGGGAGGCAGGGCGAGGCTGGAGGCCCGCCTCCTCCAACCCCAAAAGGGAGGAGGCACGACCCGAAAAGCAAGAAGATCAGCAGGGCCGTGGTGGAGCTCATGTCACCACAGCCCGAAGAAAACAGTCGCGTCTAAACGTGCAGGTGCTCCTCGTCCTTTCTGCCCACGCGGTCCCGGAAGAAAAATGTTGCCGAGCCGCATGGGCAAGAAGGAGGAGGAGCATCAGCCGCGTGCAGAAGAGGAGCAGCGCAACCAGAGAAGACCAGGGCCGCTGCAGAGCCCATCCTGCAGCGGCCCGTGAAGAGGAGGCCCAGAGGTGAGAGAGAGGCTGAGGGTTTGTAGAGTGTGTGTGTGTGCGTGTATGAGATGAGTTGATAGACTGTGGGGTAGATTTTAAAAAAGTGTGCAAACAAAAGTACACTGGATTTTAGTAGATACGCGCGTAGCCGCGCGTATCTGCTAAAATCCTGGATCGGCGCGCGCAAGGCTGCCGATTTTGGGTAGCCGGCGTGCGCCGAGCCGCGCAGCCTGTCTCCGTTCCCTCCGAGGTTGCTCCGAAATCGGAGCGGCCTCGGAGGGAACTCCCTTTCGCCCTCCCCTCACCTTCCCCTCCCTTCCTCTACCTAACCCACCCCCCCGGCCCTATCTAAACCCTCCCCTACCTTTATCCCTGGATTTACGCCTCCTGGAGGGAGACGTAAATCCATGCATGCCAGCGGACTGCTGGCGCGCGGAGACGCGATCCGGGGGCGGTTCCGGCGGGCGCGGCCACGCCCCCGGACCGCCCCGGCCCGAAACCACGCCCCGGGCCCGCCCCCGAAACGCTGCGTCCCGCCCCCAAAATGCCGTGCCGATCGGCCCCGCCCCTAACACGCCCCCGACACGCCCCCCTCGAAAAACCCCGGGACTTACGCGAGTCCCGGGGCTCTGCGCGCGCCGGCAGGCCTATGGAAAATAGGCGCGCCGTCGAGCAAGGCCCTGCTCGCGTAAATCCGGGCAGATTAGAAAACTAAGATAAGACAGCAGATGTAAAAAAAAAAAAATTACTTTTTACTGATTGGCACATGTAATCTTTGGGAATGTGCAAGATAAGCACTTTCTCTATGCGGATCTCACAATGTATGAGATTAGCATGGAGGAACTGGAAGCCCAAGGGGCCTGCACAGAGGAGGCAGCAGAATGGACTTCAGTGCCAGTAGCAGCAATCAGCACCTCCCCAATAGCCATGCGGCAGCAGTGACAGTGGCAGCAGAGGAATGAGAGAGGCTCTGAGGTTCTGAGGGAGCCAGTGAGAGTGAGAGCATGAGTGTGTATGAGAAAATCCAGGGGAGTAAGAGTGTGTGTGTGTGGGAGGGGTTTGTGTGGAGGGGAAGAGAGTATCTTACAGCCTGAGAGTGTGTCAGTGTCTGTGAGAGCGAGAGGTTATGGTTGGGTATAAGAGCATGAATGTGTATGTATGTGACAGTGTATGTGTGAGAGAGAATGGACATGTGACTATGTGTGTGAGAGAGAGGATAACCTCTTAATCCTCGACAATATCAGAATGACTGGAAATCAAGAGCTCCCATGTATGGCCAGCAGGGGCTTTTTAAAATCCTTATTAGTTTTAATAATTTGATATATGTGCTGTTTTGAAATATTTTATTGGTGTTTGGGAAATTGTAAAAAATGTATATGATTTTAATTAATAGAAATTCTATTTATCAGTAGTTTTAAAGTATTCTTTTATTAGTATGGTTTTACTATTATAAGTGATGCTTTATGTTTCTTGATTTTATTTGTTTTATGAGGAATGGTGGTTCTGTTTTTCCATTGTTAATACACAGAGTCTGGCTTATTGGGGTTTCCATTTCAGTTTTTTCTAATTTGTGCTCCTTTATTTTGTATTCTGTATTTGGTGGGGGTCTGTCTCTGCTCTGTGAGTGTGACCATGATGAGAGATTCTGCTAGCATGTAGTGTCTATATAGGGATCTATAGCAATCGGGTTGTTTTGTTTCCTCAGTAGGTGGTGTATTGGTATTCTAGGACCCAGTGTAATATTTACCCTTGCTTATTCACAGGTAGGGTTTTTGTTGTTTGAGTGCTTGGTGTTATTACTGTTATGTTACAATGGGATTGCAGTATAGATTTTGAGTGTCTTTTTTTGTGGGGTTTTGTGTTAGTTCACAATGTGTCTGGCAGTGGAAGGTGTTTGTGCTGCTGTTACTGTGAGGTGACACCAAAATTAGAAAATATCTTTTAGTATGATGAGCTGTAAGGGAAACATCCAAGCTCCATTGTTTGGAGGAATTTCAGAGTTAGAGAACTGGAGGTGCAGGATTTATAAAGGTCATAATTAAATAAGTATGCACTAAAATCCAACCCCATCCATAACCCCGCCCCCATATGGCCAAAGCCCCGCCCCTGCCCTGCTGGGCCATGGAAAAATGGTCTTGCTTGAAGCCGGTCCCTGGTGCAAAAAAGGTTGGGGACCACTGATCTAATGGTCCAACAGACTCCCTCACAGGTTTCTTGCTTCAGATATATTTAAAAAAAATTTTAATGAGTTTTTGCCTCTGTGGCCAACTTCATTCCAAATTCTCTCTTCGTCTGCTTTATCAATGTTTTACACTTATATTTTATCCTATTTTCTTCAGATGGATCCTTCTTCCAATTTTTGACTGATTTTTTTTTGGCTATCTTTCACCTCACCTTTTAACCATGACGGTAATCGTTTTACCTTCCTTCCACCTTTCATAAGGTGTGGAATTCATATGGACTGCGCCTCTAGGATTGTATTTTTAAACATTGTCCATGCCTGTTAAACACTTTTAACCTTTGCAGCTGCACCTTTCAGTTTTTTCTAACTATTTTCCTCATTTTATCAAAGTTTCCCTTTTGAAAGTTTAGTGTTAGAGCTGCAGATTTACTTATTGTCTCCCTTCCAGTTATTAGTTTAAATTTGATCATGTTATGATCACTGTTGCCAAGTGGCCCCACCACTGTTACCTCTCTCACCAAATCCTGCGTTCCACTAGGAATTAAATCTAAAATAGCTCCTTCTCTTGCTGGTTCCTGAACCAATTGCTCCATGAAGCAGTCATTTATTACATCCAGGAACTTTATGTCCCCATCAAGTTCTGATATTACATTTACCCAGTCAATATTGGGGTAATTGAAATCTCACATCATACGAGAAGTGCAGGGAGATTGTCAATCCTGACAGAAGACTCCAATCGGATCTCAAAAGTGCAATAAGTTTTTATTGATTCATTAGGCAGCTCCACTGATTTAAATCACAGGTAACTTTACGGCGTCCCCCGACACGGTCCCGTGTTTCGCTTACGGCTGCATCGGGAGGGCTCGCCAGCAGGAATTCACATATGAAATACTAAAATTAAATAATTAAAAGGTCAGGATGCTATATAGGACTTACAGCCGAACAACAATACAAACAATATAAGCACCACTCTTACCTGACAGCTGGTGTGTTCAATTTTGACAGGGAGCGCTCTTGCTCTGAACGCTGTCAGGTATTTAAAGAATGGAAAATGGCGCCAAAAACTACAGGTGAACCAATGACGCGGAGCTGATAGCCCCGTTCATTGGTTCCCATTCCTGTAGCTCGTCATAGCAGCATTGAATGTGACCAAGCTTAACTGTGAGATCTAGGTGAAAAGGAACCATTCTATTTCCCGATTGAGTCCTTTCGGGGTAACTGAATCTAAAATAAAAATCCACCGCTGTTCAATGCGGCCAAGTTGTTCTGCATAACAGCCACCGCGAGCAGGTCGTGGAAACACCTCAATGACAATAAATTTAAGATCTGTGAGATTGTGAGATTTTTTTACCCAATGATCTACCAATGGTTCATTTTCTCTGGAATGCCTAATGTTCGAGCAGTGCTCTATAATACGTGTCTTTACCATTCTCGTGGTTTTTCCAACATATATTAGTGGGCACGGGCAGGTAATCACATAAATAACCCCAGAGGTAGTACAATCGGAGTGTGAATGTAAATCAAAGATTCTCTTAGAGACCGGATGGGTAAACGATGTAGTGGGTGCTGTATGAGAGCATATCGTGCAGTGACCGCACGGGTAATGTCCTGGTGCGTTAGATGAATTCTGCCGCTGTACAAGGTCTGCATGAACAAGCTTGTCCCGCAAATTTTTCCCCCTACGATATGTAAACCGTAGGGGACCTGGAAATACCGTTTCCATGGACAGTGCTCGCCAATGTCTACGAATCATGGTGGTAATTTGTCTACTTAGGGTGGAAAACGGGAGTATACAGTTAGTAACTGAGGTTTCAGAATGAGAGGATGGGAGGAACAGCAGGTCTCGATTGGTGTATAACGCTCGTTTCATGGCGTGTTTTATCACTCGCCTAGGATATCCCCGGGATAGAAACCGTGCTGACATGATTTCAGCTTGATGTAAATATTCTTCTCGGGTGGTGCACAATCTACGGAGTCTAAAGAATTGGCCCGTGGGTATGTTACTCCTTAGTGAACTCGGGTGGCAACTCTGATAAGCTAACAACGTGTTTCTATCTGTATCTTTACGATGGATTGTGGTCTGGAATTGATCATCATGGACTGAAACCGTAATATCTAAAAAAGCTAACTGGGATTGATGCCAACAAAAATTAAACTGTAAATTAGAATCACGGGAGTTAAGCCAGTCCATAAACATGAACAATTGTATCTCAGTACCTCGCCAGACCAAAAACACATCGTCAATGTATCTAAGCCAGGTTACAATATGTTGGAACCCTTCTGAGGGGTATATAACCGTATCCTCAAACTCTGCCACAAAGAGGCAGGCCAAACTGGGGGCCATAGTGGCCCCCATCGCCGTGCCCTTCACCTGTAAATAGAAAGTGTCGTGAAATCTAAAGTAATTTTGAGTAAGGGCTAAGGTTGCCAATGTAACTAGTAATGAAGTGGGCACTCTCTGAGGATCTGTACGGGTATTTAGAATTTTTTCTATGACTCTGAGAGCAGCGGGTTGGGGAATGTTGGTGTACAAAGAAACTATGTCTAAAGTAACTAGAAAAAACGTCTCAGTTGGAAACGGAATGGAGTGTAAAAGAGTAATGAAATGTCCCGAATCTCTAATATATGAACGGATACGTGATACAAATGGCCTTAGAAACAGATCCACAAATTGAGACAAAGGCTCTAATAAAGAGCCAATGCCAGCCACGATGGGACGTCCAGGAGGATGTTGAGAATCTTTATGAAGTTTGGGAACCGTGTAAAAAACTGGTATAATGGGATGTTGAGTTATCAAAAATTTAGCCTCTCGAGTGGTCAGATATCGGCGTTCCACTGCCTGCTCGACAATGATTTTAACCTGCTGCTGTAGCTGAGGAGTGGGATCTTCCAATAATGGTTGGTAGAAAGACGTGTCAGAAAGTTGACGCCTAGCTTCAAATATATATTCATTTTTATCTTGGATAACTATCCCCCCTCCCTTATCTGCTGGCTTTATTACAATCGAGTGATCCTGCTGAAGGGTCAGTAACGCTTGAGACTCTGATTTCGAAAGGTTAAATTGGGTGAAATGGCGAGTAGAGGCAAGTGCCCTCATGTCCTGGTCCACTAACCTCTCAAAAGTCAAGAGGAGTGGATCGCCAGGGCCTGGGGGCACCCACCTCGACTTTGCCCGAACCAGGGAGGGGTCCGGAGGTGAAGGGACATCTGTAAAAAATTGCTTAATTTTTAACAGTCTGTAGAAACGATGGAGATGAACTTTATGATCAAATAAATTCATTTGCACTGTGGGCACAAATGATAAACCTTTGGTGAGCACAGTCAATTCTAGTGATGAAAGCGGTCGTGATGACAAGTTGAAAACTGAAGGGCGTTCTACAGCCATGGATCGGGTGCCTGATTCGTGGCTCGGGTGGTCCGTGGGGTCTGTTGTGCACGGCCACGAGAGCGAGTGTTGCGGATGGTTTTGGGGGGAATGCCTGGGTCCGGTGGGCGTTGACCCGAATCTAAAAAAGAAGTTGCTATAGAGGCATAACGCGATGATGCCCCATAGGTAGAAGAACTTGGAAGAGTCGTAGTGGAACTTGCCCCGGAGTCCTGGTGTGGAGGTTGTGAATGTGCAGGTAGTATGTCCTCGCCCGAGGAGTCGCCAGATGAATTGTGAGCAAAAGTAACTTTTCTTAAAGGTTGGGGACGAGACTTGGACATCCATTTGTATACAAAGCCGGACTTGTAATCTGTTTCGTCACGAATAAACTTTTGATGTTTTACAGTCTTTAGGTCAGTCCGGAACTTAGTGAGCTGTGTTAGGAATTCAGAGTGTTCTTGCTCAAAGGTGCTACTCGGCGTGGACTGTTTGATGCTATCCAAATTTTTTTCCAAATCTGCCTGTAAGGAGGTCTGTAAGTGCTTTGTGGTTTCAATAATAAGTACCATGAGATCCAAAGAGCACTTATTCAGGATCTGGTTCCATCGAGTGACAAAATTAGTATTATCAGTGTGTAGATGCGGTGCTTTCTGAACTCGAAGGCCTCGCGGAATCCGGCGCACCCGGCAGTACTCTATGAGGGTCGCTGCATGTAATTCAGCGCGAGTCAGACGTTTTTGGATATCTATCACATCTGCCCAAGAGACTGGAGGGGGAGTCGAAGAAAGTG